>NW_026855962.1:0-5307 GCF_026571515.1 Ruditapes philippinarum | reverse complement strand
ATTATCTTTTGAAGGGTTTGGCCCAAACCCCCCAATTTTTCCGTTAAAAGATATATGAACCGGGTTGATATTTTAGGGAAAAGAAAATTTCCCTTTTCCAAAAAAAATTTCCCACCCTTGTAAATTTAAGATTATAATTTTTGTGCAAATATTAACGGGGCTTCGGGGTTTTTGGAAAGGGGGCCTCTATTTTTTCCCTTTTTTCCCCTATTTGGGCGGGGAAAGGCGATCCCCCGGCCCCTGTGCCCTCTTGTTTTTTTCTTTAAGGTCAAAAGGAAAAACTAACCCCCTTTAAACCCCCCAGAAGCACTTTCTGAAAGAAAGGGCCCATTTTATTCAAAAAATTTTTGGAAAATTTTAAACCAAAGGAAAAATTTTTGTGAAAATTTTTTTTAAAAATTAAACAAAGTGGTTAGGGTTTAAGTTGTTTTTTTCTTTTTTTTAGCTGGGGGCCGCCTTTTTTATTTAACAGTTCGGGCTGTCACTAAGGAAAATGAGCTTAAAAAAGATGATATAAAAGAAAAAGAGTGGAAAACAAAAATTTACCTTTTTTAGATGGAATGTCGATTTAATTTCCCCTTTTGGCCCGGGTTAATTTTAAAACCCTGGGGGTTTTTCATTTCAACAAACATGGTAGACATACACTAAAAACATGTGTTCGTGCTAAAAAAATCAAAAGCTCTAGGCTCTGTTGGATTTTTATAAGAATATCTAAAAGTTCTATATACATGTATATATGAAAAATAAATGCCCCCCGGGGGCCTTGGGGCTTTTAAATTTTGAAAAACTTGGAAGACGCCCACAAGAAGACTTTTTTCTTTCCCCAAACATCTTATTAAAAGTGCTTTTGGATTTTCAAAAGGAAAATTTTTTAAAAATAATACTTATTTATATGGCCTAAAAAGGAAAAATTTTAAAACCCCTTTGGGCCGGGCAAATTTTAAAACCAAAAAAGGGCCCTTTTTCTTTTAAAAAAACTTGGTAGAATCCCCCTTAAAACCCTGTTTTGTGCCAAATAAAAAGGGCTTTAGCTTTTCAGTTTTTTTAAAATTTTTTACTATTTTACATGTATATAAAAAGCAAAATCCATAAACCCTTGGGGCAGGGGGCCCAAATTTTTACCCTAAGAAATTTTATTTTTACCAAAAATTGAAAGACATCCCCTAAAAAGAAAGTTTTATGCCAAATATCTAATTTTATGAAAAAAAGATTAACAAGGAAAAGGGAGCGTTCAAGTTTTTTTACAAAAAAAACTTTTTAAAAAATTTTGTAAAGAAATATTTTGGTTGGCATGGGGAAAACCCGAGTTTTTTTATGGGGAAATTTTTTCATTAAACAAGTTTGGAAGCCTTTATTTTAAAAAAACATCCTGCCAAAATTTCCAAAACCCAAAACCCGAAAAAGTTTGGTTTTTGGAGGAAAGTTTTTTAAAAAAATTTTTTGAACCAAAAAACGGACGACGGAAAAATGGGCGATCACAAAAGCTTTACCTTTTGGTGAGCCCAAAAACACGGTTGGGGCGCACGCCCGGCCCCACAAACTCCCGCAAATTTTCCAAAAATTTTGGATGTTTAAGTGTGTGTGTGCGCGTGTGGTGTGTTTCGTTGCGTTTTGGGGTGTGGGGTGTGTTGGGGTGTGTGTGTGTGTTGGTGTGTGTGGGTAAATTTTCGGTTACCCTTTTTTTTAGATAACCTCCCTAGTTTTTTATGGGTTTTTCGGAAAAGGGCAGTCTACGACAGGGAAAAGAAAAAGAACATAAGTTTTTTTTTAAATCGTATGCCAGCCCCAAATATTGATTAAAAAAATAAATTTTTTTACGACCCGGGAAAAATTTATCTGTTTTATTTTCGCCATTATTACAAAAAGGCCGGGACCAAAAAAAAAATATGCCCCAAAAAGCACTGTGGGAAAAAAATTTGTGGTAATTTCCCTTTAAAAAACATTATGTGCCTTTAGAGAAAGAATAAATTTTTTTCTAATTTTTTTTCAAAGGGTAAAAATTCGTTTAAAGCATTTTTAAAAAATATTTATTGGAACAAAGTTGATGATTTAAATTTCCTGAAAAAGGTTAGCTTTTTAATGTTTGAATTTTGTGTAAAGGGATGTAAAAAAAATAACACAAAGTAATATTTATTTACCCTTTCCCAAAAAAAAAATGCATTAAAATAAATTTCTTAAAAACTTTATTGATTGACAAAACCCCAACAGAAGCACACTATTTGGTTTTAAGATACCATAATTATAAAAAAAAAAAAACTTTTAGAAAAAGAAAAGAAAAACATTTTTTGGGGACTATGGGCCCCTTTAAAAAGCGAATAACACATGCACAAAATCATTGGGTGACCGGTTTTAAAAAATAAAATTTTTAAAAATGCAGCAAAACATTACTATGGCCCAAATATTTTTTTGTGTTTATATTTATTTATTTTATTTTTTTTAAGGGAAAAACACCTTTTTTTTAAAAAAAAAACATTTAACGTTACAACGCTTTCCCATAATTTGACGGGGAAAGATTGTGGAAAATTTTAAATGTAAAAGTTGTTGTTTTTTTTTTTTTTTGAAAAAAATCTTTATTAGATTAATCTATGGTTGGGTGATTTGTTTTTCCCTTTTGTGTTTGCCGGGCCCCCCGAAAACAAAGCCCTGGCCCCAAATTTAAAACCAACCCTATATATTTTAAAATCATTGAAAGTAAAAAGGGATAATTAGATCTTTGGGATTTAAATTTTTTTGAAAAGAATCAAGTGGGGTGAACGAAACATGTAAAATATTGGGATAGAAAACCGAGCCTTTTTATTTTTTTACAATCATTTACAAATATGTTCTTTGTCCACGACCCTGTCCCTTTATTTTCCAAAATGAAACCCGATTTTTCAAAAAAGTACAAAAATTAACAAAAAGAGTATCTTTTTCACCCTTTTCAACGAAAATTTTTTTCTTAATAGGGGGAAAATAAATCATTTAAATTTCCCTTTGCAAACAAAATTTTTTTTAAAAAAATCATCACTATACACCTGAAGGGATTTAAAAAGAAAAACATTTTACTCATTTTAACTACATTAATATAAATGCTGTAAAGTTGAAGGTACAGTAAATATCGTTTTATTAAACACAATTACGTGCTTTTTTAAAATTTTAGATTTTTACAGAAAAAAGGAGTTTTACGTTTTAAAGTTGTTAATGAAAAAACAACATTTTAAAAAACTTTCTTTGTAAGATAGATTTTTCAGTTTTTTTAAAACGCAAAAAAAAACCATCGTTTCTATGGGATACCCATTTAAAAATTTTCATTGAAAAATTATTTTTATTTTTTATGGGGGAACAAATTAAAAAAAAGTAATTTGGGGTAAAAAAAGGGTATTGGCCAATAATGTATTTGTTTGTAAAGTTTCCCCCCACTCGTTTTTTTTTGGGTTTTTAAAAAAACCAATTAGTGAAACCCCTCGGGACCCCTTTAAAAATTTAAAAAATACGCCCGGATATAATTTTTCTTTAAAAATCTATGTCAAGAAAACCCTTTTTGGGCATACCGGTGTAAAAAAAATAAATTTTTTCCCAAGATTCGGGGTTAGATTTTGGGTCTTGGTTTTAAACTTTGGGTACGCCAAGGTTTCTGTTTTAAAACCGGAAAAAAATGTAAGTAAAACTTCTTAAAAAAACATTTTAACCGTAAAAATCTTTTAAAATCTTTTCCCGAAAATCATTTGCGCGAGGCGGGCTTTAATTGGACTTTAAAAATCTTTGGGGTTTTCATAAAAGGGGAAGGGGGCGGGTTCAAAAAAAACCCGCAACCCCCAAAATGACCCAGCAACAACAGGGCTTAACCTTTGTAAAAGAGCTCAGCAGGAAAACCCAAACAAAAAAGAAGTTTAGAACAGGCAAAAAGGAAAAACCCTTTAACTTTAAAAACTTTAAAAAGGGGAGTTTATTAAGAACGGACAAAAAAATTAAAAAAAAGAATTTTAAAAAGGGGGCCCTTCCAAAAAAAAAGGCTGTAGGGGAAGGAAGATTTGAGTGGGGGAAGAGGGGGAAAAATTTTAAAAAAATTAAAACAAACCTAAGAGGGGTTACAGTGAAGGGGATTTTTGGCCTTGGGAGAGCCCCAAACAACAAAAAGGGGGGAAACAAAGTTTAAACCTTTAATGTGTAAAAACGGGGGGAAAAAACAAAATCCCTAAAGAAATCCCAAAACACGTTAAATTAAAAAAATTTTTCACTCGTTTTTAATTTTTAAAGGTCTGTTCATGGCCGGAAAATAAAAAAAGTCCCAAGGGTAACCTCCACGGCCCCCCTGGGCACCGGGTTAAGGCAAAATTTTAAACATTTAAACTTGAAAAATGGTAAAATTTTTAAATTTAAAAATTCCTTAGTTTGAAATTGCAAACAGAGAAATTTAGCCATTTTTAAAAGTTCTTTGGGGGTTTCCTTTTTTTTCCTCTATTTTGACTTTGAGCCCGAAACCCAAAGGCTGACAAGGAAAATTGCTGCCTTGTGAAAAGTGGCATTTAAAATTAGTTTCTTTTTTATCCCACATTTATTCCCCTTTCCCAAATTTTAAATTTCCGCCTTTTTGTTTGGGAAATTAATTATCACCCCGAAAAAAATTGATATAACCGATTTCAAAAAACGGGTAATATACACACTAAAAATTTTCCCCTTTTTGGGTAAAAAAGGTTTGGTTAAACAACATGCGTTTTGGGGGGTGATGCGCGTCCCCGGTTCGTTTTTTAACGCGGTGTAAATTCCGATTTAAAAGCATTTTTTAAAACTGTCAAAGGGAACCCAATTTTTACCAAATTTAAAGGAAAAGTAATTGGTTTTTTCCCATCAGTTTTTCCGAAAATAAAAAAAAAATTTTTGTGAAAGCTTAAATTTTTAAATTTTTAAAAAAAGGTCCCCTTTAAATAGACTACCTCCCTTTTTTTACTTTAAATAATCCGGGAAAAAAAAACTTTCTTTGTTTTCCCATGTGACGTCATGTTTGGGTGACAAAAGAGGTACCCAAAAGGGAATCTTTTTTCCCGCCCGGTTTCTTTTGAAACAGAAAACAAATTTTTTTTTAAAAAATTTCGTCCTAAACTCGGCCAGGGAAGGGAAAAAAAATTTTTTATTTTTTTGGGTTTTTGGAGTGATATATGTGGAATTAATTACCTGCCAAAAATAAAATATAAACCCCTGGGCCCTAACGGCTGGGGGTGATAAAAATTTTTAACAGGTAATAAAACCCAATTTTTCACTCAAAAAAAAATAACATATAAGGGTTTTTTTTGGGTTTGGGTTTTTCATTTTACGCCCTTTTTTACCAAA
>NW_026855961.1:0-7175 GCF_026571515.1 Ruditapes philippinarum | reverse complement strand
GATAATCATTTCTGTATATTTCTTCAAACAACAATCTTTTCTCTTTTTTGCATTCGCTCGATATGAAACTGTTTGTAAATAACAATTATTCACTGTTTTATTATTATAATGATGATGAATCCGCATATCCATTATCATTTCAAGTTATATGTTTTGCCGAGCAAATATGTATTCAACTGACAATACATTTAATAACAGTTAAATTTCCAATTAGCCCCGATACCATTGTCATATCCAATTACTAACCCTTTTCAACTTTTAATAACCGCTAAGGAGAAATCAAGTAAATCAATGGACCTTTCAGTTATAATCATTCATGCGTGTTTACTTTTGTTAAATCAATGTTTGTTAATACATCTTATTGAGTCTGTTCATGTGAAATAATTGAAAGAGGAAATTCTCTCACACCCGCTCGCTAGCACCGACTAATCCAGTACTAAAGGTATTACAATATATGATGCTGAAGGACCAGCCATCTATAACAACCATGTTATGAAGTGCGGGGAATTTTTCACAGCAGCCACACATCACTGTTAAAATTATAACATCTGCCATTGTATGAATATTCTAAGTCATTTTCTTCACGTTTGAAAAAAAAAAGATCAATATACGTTACAACCGTTATAGAATGTTAAGCTGCGGGGCAGAGCTCAGGAACACCCTGATAAGTTACTGGGATGATCGGGACGATCCGGGTGGATTTATTGTTGCGGTCACACTTACACCGGCAGCACTACCAACTAACACCCAGGATGCGCCCGGACCATCCAAGCAGAGCCCGGTAAAGCTACGGTTCATGCCGGTGCTTCCCGATGACGCCGGTAGAGCCCCGGTTGACACAGGCAGAGCCCCGATCGATCCAGGCAGAGCCCCGGTAGAACCCAGGTGGATTGAAATCGCGCGATAATGATGACGTTGATACATAATGTCCATTTAATATAATTTCTATTATAATATATGATTTTTTCTCAAATTTTAAAAGTAATTCATGATGATTTTCTAATAATCCTTATGCAAAACTGGACAGAAGGGAAATGGAGAATTTTAATACAAACAAGTGCAATCATCGCAAATTGTCGTGATTCTTTTGAAATGAACCGGGCTTTGCCAGGGCTCTACCGGGATCAACCGTAGCTCCATTGTCATCCTCCGGGTCTCTGTCGGCATTCACCAGTTCTCTGCCGGCTTTCACCGGGGCTCTATCGTAGCTCTACTGGCTATATCATACCCCGGATCATCCCCGGTGGCGACAGAGATACTGTGTTTCACCGGTGTATCTCTGGTCGTTTCCGGCAGAGCTAAGGGTGAAGCCGGCAAAGCTATACTTCCCGGTTCACCCCGGACCAGCCCAATGATATTAAATACTTTATTCCATCCAGGGTCGAATGCCGGATGCTCCCGGCCATCCTGGACGATTCATGCGAATTTTCATGAACATTTTGAAAATGTATGTCAATGTGTAATATTGTGAGGTAACCAAAAAGAAGCAAATTACACATTATCAATGGCACTTACAAACACGTAAATTACCAAAAAGTGGTCAAAATATTTTGACTCATCTGGAGGCATGTAGCTTTAACACGTGACGATACATATGTGAACACAATTGGATTGCAAATATAGATAGATGATATTTACTTATCGTTTATTGTATTTAAGAAAGTAAGTAAAAGAACTTGCAATATATCTTATATATAAAATATAAACTGATAAACGGAAAATGTAGTAATATTTGTCGCACCATCTAGTCTCTGGTCATATTGATCTACTGGCTATATTCTCACGTATATCACGCCAGCAACCGATATAAATAAAATAAAAAAAAAATATTTTCTAAAATTCATCACAGGAAAAAAGTCCGTTCTATAAATTAAGTTGTAAATTTTAACTTACCTTGGCAAACCACGTTGACCACTAGATTCATCACTAAGTGCACCAAGGCGTAAAAAGAGCTTTCTGAAATTTTCATTATCGATATAACATTTATTTTTTACTTAGAAAGACTTAGTTTAATATTATTATCGCTTTAATGTTTAAAATATTCCGACTTGAACGTTGTCCTCTCTGAATTCTTAAAATTCTTAAATACGAATTGGACTTATTTCTTTTTTTTCAACCAGCAATTAATCAATGCTGCCTACTCAACCATATCAATTAATTATCAAATAATTAAAAACGTTAACTGAATATTGATAGAGTGGTTGATATAAGAAAGAATGGCTAGTTATGGGTAACCGATACTGTTTTATTGTTTAATTGTCTGTGGCAACTGCGTCCTACACGTCATACACTCATCTTTTCATACTCTAATGAGTTGACAAATAATCCGGATAAATCCATAACTTTAATTGTATTTTTGTTGTATTTTTTATTGTTGTTGAGGAAATCAAGTTGAGCATAGAACAAGTGATGGAAGTGTGATGTAGTGATACAACACCAGACTGTCGTGTTACTCAATTCACGCTAATGCGATTACTAGTAACGAAACAAAGGGAGCAGTCTTCTAGCAACATTAAAAGCGTTATGTCATGGTCCCCACAAAAAGGGCTTTCACATCAGAGAAAAAATAAAATGTAAGCTTTAAATTATTGAACAAAATTGATAAACATTTTGATTTATTCTGACTTGTGACGCAAAAGCGATACAATACTATTCTTGATATTTTCTTTTTCTGTTCCATTATTTGAAATAAATAAATAAGCGCATCAAAACATGATGTCTTAACATCCATGTGCGTTAATTGATTTCTTGTGATTTGGTTTACTCAAACGTTATTAATCAGTGCTCGTCACGGTCATAAATTGCACAGATTTGGCGTCACTATTGCCACGTAGACTACAAGATGGATTATTATGTGGCCTACATTTAAAATAATTATAACCAGTCCAGCTAAAACGCATTCCTTTCAACAAATGGTTCATATTTAACTATTACATAAAAGTTAATAATGTTTAACCCCCATTTACCGTATCGTTAATAAAATATAGACAGCTTTGTTAAAAAAACAGTGCCTGTGTACACTTTCTATTGTCTTATTGTGGTCCTACATGTTTTATAACAAATGCTTCCACATCATAAATAAATCTTTTCCCTCGACACATGAGAATCTGAAACCTATCATTTCCATTGTCGTCCCACTTTACCAAGGGGGTTATAGTTTAACTTTATAACATACATTATCTATTGGGCTCGATTGTAAAACATTATTTTGTTCTTGCAAATTATACTAACCACTTTCGAGTCCGCTTCCTAGATATAATCAGTAGTGGTGTTATATGAGAATTTGTGGTCGTGACTCAAGTAGGGCTTGAACAAACGATCCCTTAGTTGAGAGGCAGTCTATGCATACATTTGGAACATTTTTACTAATTTGTTTAACGAGTTATAAAACTATTTATCTAAATGACTCTGTAAAGCTGTCCAATAGAAAACGTAAACCTTGGTGGAACCAAGAGTTAACTGATATTTGGAAAAGTTTACATGCAGCAGAACAAAGGTGGTTAAGATTTAATGATCGAGCTATTAAATCTACTCTTAAGCCTGAATTCTCTGTTTTACGTAAAGCTTTTGATAGAAAGGTAAAGCATTATAAGTATAAGAGAGCTCATGTCTCTAAATTGCAGAATGATATTTGATAAGATTTGCAGAATAATAATTACCAGTTTTGGGAAACTATTGGTAAAAATGGTATTGGTTCAGGTCGTAATTAATGTATTCCTATGCAGATAGTAGTTAATGATGGTAGTGTATCCAATGATGTTAAATGTATTTTGAAGAAATGGAAAACTGATTTCAGTTCACTACTTAGTGTCATAAATCTGAATTCTGTTGATGCTACAGGTTTTAACACCTACTCAATTAATAATGATTTAGATGCTAATATAAGCATTTTTGAAGTTACCAGAGCTGTAAAAAAAGCTAAATTAGGTAACGCATCCGGAATTGACTGTATCCCAACAGAAGTTTTAAAAAATGATGTTTCTTTGATTGTTTTACATAGTATTTTAACGTATGTTTTGAGACTGAACAGGTAACATTAGTATGGTCAAAGAATATTATAAATTCCATTCCATAATCCAGTTCTAAATACCAGAAATATCCTATGTCTTATCGTGGCATAGCTTAAGCTCCTACTAGGTACAATATGTATGGTAACATTTTAAATGAACGTATTGTAAAGTGGACGGAAAGTAATGATCTAATTGTTGAAGAGCAAAACGGTTTCCGGAAAAAAACGTAGTACTGTTGACCATATTTCAAGTCTGCAATTCCTATGTAATTTTGTTGTAATTAATGTTTCCAAAGGAACACTTTGTTTCCAGAGTTTTTTTACAAATATAGTTGATACAAGAAAGAAAAACAAACAGTCTACATTCTGCGCATTTGACTTTAGAAAAGCATTCGATTCAGTCAACAGGCGTAAACTTAATGAATGCGGAATGTCAACCAAGATGCTCTCAGCAGTTAGATCTCTTTATAAGGATATGTCAGCATGTGTTAGAGTAAATGGTATGTGTACCGATTGGTTTAATGTAAACACTGGTGTAAGGCAAGGTTGCTCACTGTCTACTATACTTTTCAATATTTTTATCAATGACTTAGCTATTATGTTGAAAAATATGAAACAAAGGCATTGCTATGGATGGCGAAAATGTTAGTATATTGTTATACGCCGATGATATTGTATTGATTGCTAAAAATGAAAATGATTTACAAGATTTATTATCAATGTTAAACAAATGGTGTGAAGGAAACGGAATGGGTATCAATGTTAGTAAAAGTAAAGTTGTACACTTTAGACCAAATTCAATCCCGAGGTCATGTTTTGTTTTTAACTGTGGGAACTGTAAAATTGAATATGCTTCTAGATATATGTACCTTGGTTTAGCTTTAACCGAGCACCTAGATTATAACATAACAGCTAAAATAGTTGCTCAATGTGCCGGACGTGCCCTCGAGCTCCTCATTGCTAAGTACAAATCGTTTGGTGGACTACCTTATGAGGTTTATACAAACATGTACTATTCTTGTGTGGTACCAGTCATCACGTATGCTTCAGCAGTGTGGGGTACTAAATCTTCTTCTTGTGTCAATGCCGTTCGTCACAGAGCAATGAGGTTCTTTCTTGGTACTGGTAAATACACACCTGTTGTTGCAGTCCAAGGTGACATGGGTTGGAAACCAATTATTATTGACCAGTTGAAATCTGTATGTAACCATTGGCATAGATGTTTACTATATAATGGTTGTAGGATTAATAAGAATTTTTTTAATTGGTCAGTTAATAAAGGTAATAATAGATGTAAAAATTGGCCATTCATTGTAAAAGATAAATTGTGTTCAATAGATTGAGATATGTATACTATGCTTCCTTTTGATAAAAATAAGATGTTGAATGATGTATGTACTGCATTGATGAATAGTCATATTGTTCAATGGCAAACTGATTTGAATAGATATACAGGTGTAAATGGCACTAACCACAATAAGCTAAGGACATACAGATTGTTTAAGAGTAGTTATGATACTGAGTTATATTGTACGCTACAATTACCATATTGTCATAGGTCTGCGCTATCCAAATTCAAGTGTGGTGTCGCGCCGCTAACAATTGAAACTGGGCGTTATACTTACATGCCAGAAGCTGAAAGAGTTTGTCCATTTTGTGAAGAGTTTATTGAGACAGAAATGCATGTTTTATTACAGTGCCCGTTATATAATCAAATACGTGATGTCATTTATAAGAAAGCTCAATCTGTAGACAATAGTTTTTATGATATGACTGATAATGATAAATTTGTATTCATGCATGTTCTCTCACCCAGACATGGTTAGAATCCTCGCAAAATCCTGCTGTGATATCAAAAATTAGAAATAATACTTTATATAGTAAAAATTTTAAACTGTAAGTAATAATTTTTAGTAATTGCAACAATTTTATTATATGACATACAATTTAAAATGTACAGATGAAATATTTCCAGTGTTTGACGTTTTAATGTTAACTAGGAAGTTATTTAGTGTCGCTCTCAAAAGTACTAAGTTACCATTTGGCTTTCATTTATACAAACATGATTTTAATATTTTAAGCTGTCTAACACTGGTAATGTTTAATCTTAATATTGGTTTTACTATGTATGCTATAGTGTTTTAGATGTTTAGTCCTTTATAATTCTTATAGAATGGCTATATACATGTATTTTATATTATATTGTATATAGATGAGACTGGAATAAATAAATAAATATAATAATATATACCACTGATAAATAGTCGGCTAAGCATGCCTATCGTGGCATACGTGTATTTCTGCCAACAGTAAACCATATAATTATCGCGTTAACTATCTGACTAACTTGTAAGTTTTTTGTTTTAGCACGATAAATAACATATATTTACTATACTACCTAGAATTTTTTTCTGCTAGATAGGTAAATAACGAATAAGTATCTAACTTCCTAAAACACCAAAAAGTGCCCAGAACTGCCAACACTTACTAGTTAAATAATAGATAATCATCTGTTTATCTATAAAACTTTTGTTTGTTAACCTAAGTATCATATTATTATCTGATCTAACTAGATAAATCTTTAACAAGTTTGATTGATACTAGAAAGAAACAACGTCTGTCAACTTTCTGTGCCTTTACAGACTTTAAAAAGGCATTTTACTCAATAAATAGAGAGCTTTTATACATTTAATTGTCTAAACTTGTTTTTCACAATCAACTGATAAATGCTGTAAAGTCAGTTTATCAAACTGTACTCTACTTTGTTAAACTAAACAATTTTAACACTGATTGGTTTTATGAGAACACCGGACTTTACTATTTAACCTGTATATTAATGATCTGGCCTTGAAATTGAAAGCCACAGGCAGTGGGGTTGATATTGATGGTGAAAACGTACCAATCCTGTTATATGCCGATGATATTGTACTTATAGCAGAAAGTGAAAATGATCTTCAAAGTATGTTAAATGTTCTTCATAATTGGTGTATTACAAATCATATGAATGTTAACCCACTAAACTCCACCATTCTTCACTTTTGAAATCCATCTTTAACTTGTTCAGATTTGTGTGTTTAAAATAGGAGATACAACTTTAAACTATGTTACACAGTATAAATATCTCGGTCTTGTTTTTGACCGAACACCTTGATTATTCTATTACAGC
>NW_026855960.1:0-178289 GCF_026571515.1 Ruditapes philippinarum | reverse complement strand
CTGTGCAAAGCTTTATAGATACATTTTATCATTCATTTGTATGATCTTACAATTTTGATTTTTGAAATGAGTTTAATTATGTAGCTTGAATGAAAAACTTCCTATATAATTTCCAAGAGGTTTAAATATCAAGGCATAAAACTATTGATCCATCAGTTCATGACATTTGCAAACTTCTTTATTTTGTAATTATTTGCCCCTTGTATATTTTTAAAGTCCCTATATTGCGATATCAATATTAATTCACTCCAATGAAATATTCTCTATATTTTAAATAATATTCTATTTTTTCTTAAAGGGACTCCACTGAGGTTTTTTCTTTTTTAAATGACAGGACTTGATATATTTTTATTTATTTATTTTTTTTATTTTTTTTTTGAGAATTGTGTCCTATTTCATGTAAGTCTAGTCCAATAACGTATGTACGAAATGCCCATTAATTAGCCCATTTCCATTTCCCATGGTTTAATTTTTTAAATTTCGAATAGGGTCTTTTAAAATTGAAAGTAACTTTTTTTTTAAAAGCTATAAACCCTGCACAAAAAATCAATTTTAAAATTTAAAATTTTGTTATTTTCTTTTTTGAAAAATTTTTTTTAAAAACCCTGCTGCTTGCAGATTGTTTTAAAAAAATAAAATTGGAAAAAAATGTACTTTTAGATTTTTAAAGATTTGAAAACAAGTTTAAGAAAAAAATTTTATTTTTTATTCAAAAAATTTGATGTTTTCCCGGTATTTTCACTACTAATGTCAACTTTTTGGAGACTAACGCAGGGAAGTGCTATTTTTAGTCTTTTTGTAATTAACATGGATTGAATTTGTGCTGCAATGTGGAAATCACTTCCCTCTGTTACTTTACGTATTTTCCTTTTAAATTTCTGAAATAAAACATGGGATCTGCTGCCTTTAAAATGCCCAAGGGTTTTAAATTTTCGGGAATTTAAAGTTTTGGCCTCAGTGGAGGTCCTTTAAAACTAGGCCAAGTGTTGTCAAATTGGTTTCACAAATCTAGTTAAATCTTTGCTTAATAATGTGAAATTAAACTACAACATGAAATAAAGATGTATTAAGATTCTCCTTTGTTTAATATGACAAACGGAGATGGCGATTTTGCAAATTCTATATTTTGATTGTTTCAGAAAAACTTATTCTATTGAAAATTTTCAATATTTTCATCAAAAGGCAATATTTTAAAAATTTTCTTTGCAAATTATGATTTTAAATTGGTGTGTTTCCTTTTATGTTTAAATGGCAGAAATTTTGCTTAATTTCCTCTTTTTTTTATTGCCAAAAGGGCATTTTATGTTTCCCCCCTGGCGTCCTTTCTGTCTGTCTGCCCGTCGTCCGTCGGGCCGTCCGCCCGTTGCTTTGGTTTCCCGGAGCTTTAAATTAAATTTCCCTTTTGGGCCCCAAAATTTTTTAAAATTCATAGGATGTTTGTCCTTTTGGGGTTTAAAAGACCCCTTTTTGTTTTGGGGTAAAAGGTCAAAGGTCGGGGTACTATTCCCTTTTAAAACTAAAAACGGTTTTCCCGGAGCATAATTAAAGTTCCATTGCCCCACAATTTTCCAAATTTCTAGGATGATTGTCCTTTTGGGGAAAAAGCCCCCAAATTGTTTTGGGATCCAAGGTAAAGGTAAAGGCCCTATGCCTTCATCTAAAAAACTTTTTGGGAGCATTAACTTAAGTTCCAATTGGCCCACAATGTTTCAAACTTCATAGGATTTGATTGTCCTATTGGGTAGAAGACCCCTATTGATTTTGGGGTCAAAAGGTCAAAGGTCAAGGTCACTATTACCTTTTATAACTGAAAAACAGTTTCCAGAGCATAACTTAAGTTCCATTCGACCACAATGTTCAAACTTCATAGGATGATTGTCCAATTTGGGAAGAAGGACCCCTTTTTTGGATTTTGGGGTCCACAAGGGGTCAAGGTCAAGGTCACTATTGACCTTGATACTGAAAACAGTTTCCGGAGCATAATTTAAGTTTCCCCCCCCAATAATTGGTCCCACAATGTTCAAACTACATAGGGATGATTGTCCATATTTGGGTAGAAAAAAAAAATAAAAAAAAAAAAAAAAAAAAAAAGACCCCTATTGATTTTGGGGTCAAAGGTCAAAAGGTTCAAGGTCACTATTACCTTATAACTGAAAAACAGTTTCCAGAGCATAACTTAAGTTCCATTCGATCCCACACTGTTCAAACTTCATAGGATGATTGTCCATATTGGGTAGAAGACTCCTAATTGATTTTGGGGTCACAAGGTCAAAGGTGAAGGTCACTATTACATTGATACTGAAAAATATGTGTCCACGGCATAACTTAAGTTCCATTTGACCCACAATGTTCAAACTTCATAGGGATGAATTGTCCATATTGGGTAGAAGACCCCTGTTGATTTTGGGGGTCAAAAAGGTCAAAGGTGAAGGTCACTATTACCTTGATACTGAAAAACAGTTTGCCGGAGCATATGTTAAAGTTCCATTTGCCCACAATGTTCAAACTTCATAGGATGATTGTCCCATATTGGGTAGAAGACCCCTATTGATTTTGGGGGTCAAAAGGTCAACGGTTAAGGTCATCCTTACTAAAAAAAAATACTTTCGGGCATATAATGCTCCGCCTAGCGGTGCTCTTGTTTACAAATTTACTATGAAGGGCAAGTAATTCTGCCAAACTCTTTTGCAGAATTATGTCCCCTTTTCTACCTTCCTTTATATCATGCAATTCAGCACTGAGTAAAATGGAACTGTAGATGGGTCTTATTTTGATAATTTGTCTAATTAATGCCATTTGTACTCTAATACATGTAATACTTCAACTGGTCATCTTTCATCTTGTTGATGCATCAGATCTTACTTATGTTGACCAATTCTTCTGTATTTTACTTGTAGGAGATCTTTATGGTTCATTGAAAAGTGGTGTTGTAGTGTGTGTTTGTGTGTTGATCTCACTGGACACAGATTCAATCATTCAAGTGAGGGTTTCAAACAAAACATATTTTGATAAGTAACTAGTAAAAAAATAACAAACTATATTCTGTAAAGTTTTTAGAAGGAATTTAATTGTAATTGGTATCAATAGAACAGTTTTTGTTTAAGTTATAGTAAATATTGAAAGTTGTCTATTGATTAGCAGTTAGCACAGAAAATTTAAAAGTCAGTATTTATTGATTTGAATAAATGTTTGAAGCAGTTTACATTTTGTGATGTGCATGCTGTTATGTTAACCCAAGTTTCCTTTCAGTCAACTCTTTACGAAAGGTGGAGTGCGTGGAGATTCGGCTGACATTGTCATGGATGTACGAGGATGTGGATTGTTGATGTGTAACATTTGGTGAAGTTGGAAAGTGACCTGAGAGGGATCATTGGTAGATTGTGTTGTATGTGTGTGTGCTAGTAGCGAGGACAGATATTTCATCATCAAGAGAGAAGTTTTAATTAACTTATGTTTGTTTTCTTTTTTCATGTTGACCAAGTAGCACCACAGACGTTACATAGTAAAAGTCTTTTATAACTATAAAAGTTGAAAAGAATTTATTAAGATATAATTAAAAGTAAATTATTCATCAGGTTAGAAACTTTATTTAAAATATAATGTAAATGTAAAGTTACTTGCTTTTCTCTTTATTTAAACAAGTTAGCAACTTGGGGCTGCTAAATGGTGAGTTTATGATAGATGATATTTTGCATTAAATTATCCAGACAAGAGGTAAAATATTGAAATGTTTTTAGTCACACAGAATTGTAAAAAGAGGTAAAATATTGAAAAGGTGTAATATTGTATTTATTGTGGAGGGAGGGATATACAAAAATGTGAATTATGAAAAAAATGTTAGATCAGATTGATATTGTGTATCGTAGTGAATTGAATTAGAAAGATGGTGAAATTATCTCGTAAAAGTGGAAGGAATGTGTTGTTGAAAGTGAAATGAATGGAACAGACAGGATACAAATGTCTTGAAATGAAAATATTGTGAAGTGTGAAAATGTTTACGTAAATGAAATTCGGACATTCTTGAAAGTTTACTGCAGTTAAAAATGGAGTGTCATGAAATATGAAAGAAATGATTGAAATATCTACAAGAGGTCAGCAATATACATTATGTTAAAGTGAAATATGAATGAAAGTGAATGAAAAGGGGAAAAAATATACATGGAAATTGGAATTGAAAAAAATTAATTGGCATCGAGGAAATGGAAAGAACTGGAGGAGAATGATAGATATTTGTGAAAAGAGAATGAAATGAAATGAAATTTGGAAGTGAAAATGAATGAATAAAAAGGAAGATAATTTGGTAGAGAAAAGATTGAAATATTTGAAAACATACAGTCGACTCTCGTTATCTCGAAGTCATTGGGACCGTCCAAAAAATATCGAGATAACGAAATGTCGAGATAAACATATTAGGGTTAGAATAAAGCGAAACTAATTTTTACAAAAGACATGTGCATACCTTATGTCAAATAAACTATAATATCCCTATGTCTTGTTTTCATAGCACTAGTCAATATTTGACAAAGTAACATTAGCGGATGTTTACCAGCGGAAAAACGGGTGTCTGTGATAAAAACACATAGTGAGGTTTACTCAGTAATACACCAATATAGTGAATCGGATATCGGATATGGTTGATTCGGATATCCTCCCGGGTTATTTATCGGGTCTTTCTCGAGATTGTTCGACCGCTGATTGATTTGGTGGTGATGTTGTGAAACAATATTGCAATGATAGCGTTTCTATACTTTTACTTTTTCATTTACATTTAAAGTCATAATGAATTGATACAGTGTTCGAATACTTACAAAGAATGTAAAATTCACTCATTTTGGACATAAGTCAATCAACACGCTATATAGATTAATTTTTATAAAAACAGCTAAACTTGTTACAAACATAATCGGCATTATGACACGCGCTGTTAATTGAGCAATCATCGTCTAGATTGTGTTTTTCACAAGTCTGACGGGAACAGACAAAAGAAAACTATTAGTCGAGATAAACAAAGGATGATAGTGTGAAAATAACTGTTGGGGCTGAAATTTTACATCGAGATACTGAAAATATCGAAATAGAAATATCGAGATAAACAAATATTTCCAATATAGATAAATAGGGAAGAAAATCGGGACTTTCAAAATTTCATCGAGATAACGAAATATCGAGAAAAGCGATGTCGAGATAACGATAGTTGACTGTAGTTGAAGTAGATATGAAACAAATTGACTGCTAGTCAATTTCAGGTTTCCTGGCATCTGTGATTGTTGATTGTCTGCATCTCCCCATCATAGTATTTCCATGTAGGGGAAGTGCAGACAAGACAGGTTTTCTACTTTACTTTCTTTACTTTCTATCTGACTAACTCATCTTTACAAGCTGTTCTTATCTTAACAAAGTGCTCTTCACTTACTGACCTGAGACAAACTTTTGTAGTAATCAACTATTGATTCTACCTGACAAACATTGACCAAGTTTAGTCATGACAAACCTCCCTATCTTGTCTCACTTGGCCAAAATGTTCCTGACTAAGCCTTTGTGATGACATTGAATTTTGACTCTTCCTTTATATCAGTGACTTACTAGTCATGTCAAACCTCTCCATCTTGTCTAACTTGCTTGGCCAAATGGCCAAATTGTTCCTGAATAGCCTTTGTGATGACATTGACCTTTGACTCTACCTTGATATCAATGACCTACTAGTCAAGACAAACATCCCCATCTTGTCTAACTTACTTGGCCAAATTGTTCCTGAATAGCCTTTAATTTGTGATGACATTGACCTTTGACTCTACCTTGATATCAATGACCTACTAGTCATTACCAGTCTGCAACTAGGCCATGGCTTTCCCTAATTACTGATTGGACAAGCTTTTTTGACCAATTGACTTTAACTACATGAATAACCTTAAGGCCCAACCTTAGGCCAAAAACTTTCTCCGGTTATTGGTCAGACAGGGACATTTGATATAGAAGCTCTTAGGCCCTTGAATGGGGGGAGAAGTGTAGCAAAACCAAAAACGTGTGACTATCTAAACCTTACCATGTACAGTAACTGACAGAGCTTCAATCAAATGTTTGACAATCCCTACACTTCTCCTAATGCTGCCTAGTTTTAAAACAGCATACTCCCAGATTCATATTGTTTTAATGGGGATTATTAAATGTCCTGTGATTTAGACAAATGTTCAGATTTGAAGTTATTTAGAAAATTTTAAACAGTACATAATACTATTGCATTAATAACTGGTAGAACTAGTAAAACAATATGTTATGTCATGGGTTTATGAACGACATAAATATATATGTGCTCTAACTATGTTTATTATCTAAACTATATTATATGATACATGTGTTTACATATCAGTGTCCGCGATGGTAGTATATTAAGATCTAGGGAACTCTCTATTATAAAGGAGCTGTACGCACCTAGAGTATCATGTTACAGTTTACTCATCATGCTACATCTTCCATCTTTTACAAAATTACTGTTATATTTAAACATAATTTTATCATAAGTATAACCGCATAGATTATTTGAATAACGCTTAAATAAATTCAAGAAAGAAAGACTTTATATTAGATGATGATTACAGTAACATATAGTTAATAAATGTTCATTATCATGAGTCGTTTACAACATGTACTAATCATGATTAATACTGTAAATTTCTTCATTACAAACAATCACTGTCTATTTACAAGTCTGTTACAGCACGTGGCTTCACCTTTCTGCCTGCGCGAGTGAAATAATTAGCATTATCCGGAGGATTCAAAACCACAGGCTGTTTATTGCTATCGGTACGCTCTGACCCTACGTTAATCATTCTGTCATTAACTGACATTTCAAGGCCAGAATTCAAAGCACCATGTGTCAATAAAGGCGATTCTTTAGATTTCAACAAATCTTTACGATTTCTGCGATATTGTTGTCCGTTTTCTGTTTCAACAATATAGGACCTATCGCTGTGATTTTTTATTACAACAGCGGGACTCCAGGACTTGTCTAGACGTTGAATTCTAGCGGAATCTCCAACATTTAAGGGAGACAGAGGTTTAGCATTTTTATCATAGTAATGCTTAGATTTGACCTTGGATTCTGCGATTTTTTGTTTGACAACATCAGGGGGCGGTACTTGTGGTATAAGGTTTTCCCTTACAGTGGGAAGGATAGAACGAAGTTGTCGTGATTGGACTAACTGCGCTGGACTGAAATTTCCTATATCAGCGAGAGGAGTAGAACGATATTCTAAAAATCCTATTCTCGGATCAGAATTATCATCTTTTGCCTTTTTAAGTATACGTTTGGCAACTTTAACCATCGCCTCAGCCAAACCATTTGTTTGGTTATGATATGGACTACATTTTACATGTACAAAATCCCATGACCTTGAAAACTCCTCAAATTCTTGACTAGAAAAACATGGACCCCCATCAGTGACTATTTTCTCACATATGCCCCAATGTGACATGATATCTTTCATGTGGGAAATAACAGTTGAACTTTTTATGTTCGAAAGTTCATGAACTATGGGATACCTAGAATAGTAATCGGACATGACCATGAAATTTTTCTCATTAAGTGAGAACAAGTCACACCCTGCAATTTGAAACGGATAGTCTGGGATTTCAGAGCTGATTAATGGCTCCTTCTGTTGCGATGACCTGTATTCCAGACAAATCTGACATTGATTTACCATTTCAATTATATCATTTGAAATTCCCGGCCAAAACATTATTGACCTTGCTCTACTAAGACATTTTTGCGCACCCAGATGACTGGAATGCAGCACCTTTAACATTTCAGATCTGAGTGACCTGGGCATAACGATTTTTTTCTCCTTTCATTATTAAACCATTAACCTCAGATAACTCATCCCTATAGTTCCAAAAGGCAGCAATTATCTGATGACAAGCCTTTTTGTACTTAGGCCAACCAAACTTTATTGTTTGTTGTAATGTACATAATTGTTCATCTTGTTTTGTTTGTAACCTGATTTCCTCAAGTTTTCTATCTGACACGGGTAAAGATGAGATAACCATGCAAACGTGTGCCTCAATACCCTCATTAAGTTCTGGGCTTGTTTCCGGACTGGCGTTTCTGCTAAGTCCATCTGCTAATGGGATTTTCTTACCGGACATGTGACGAAACTGAAACCTATATGGAGTTAATTTCAAGACTAAACGCTGCAACCTAGCAGGTATTGAATGCATAGGCTTTTTCAGCAATCCCTGTATAGGGAGATGGTCATTTTCTACAGTGACATCACGGCCATAGCAGTACTGATGAAATTTCGTAAATCCAAAGACAATAGATAATAATTCTTTAGAAATTTGACCCATATTCCTCTGTGATTCAGTTAAGCTACGGGACGCAAATGCTATGGGACGTTTTTCCTGAAGGATTACTGCCCCTAAAGATTTGGAAGAAGAATCAACTTGCAATGTCAAGGATTTGTTTGGGTCATAATAAGCTAAACATGTGTCCTTACAAATGACTTCTTTCATTTTTTCAAAGGAATCACTTTGAGGCTTTTGCCACGTGAATATAGTGTCCTTATGCAATAACTCTCTCATAGGAGCGGTAATCTCTGATAAATTGTCAGAGACATAACGACTGAGATAATTAACCATGCCTAATACCACCTGTAGTTCACTTTTTGATGTGGGTGGTCTCATATCCTTAATGGCCTCAATTTTGGCGGGATCGGCCTTTAAGCCTTCTGCAGTTAACACGTGACCAAAATAACTAATCTCGGTGAGACCTACTTCCAACTTTCTGGAATTGAAACGAATGCCTTTGTTCAAAGCACGTTCAAGGACAGCTACTAAATTTCGGTCATGACTTTCCCTCGTGGAACCCCATACACAAATATCATCAACAATTGTAGCTACCCCTTCGAGACCTATCAGTGCCTCTTCAAGGGCGCGAACCAAAAAATCACCTGATACGTTTAATCCGTATGGACATCGAAGATACCTGAAGACCCCCAATGGACTGTTAAATGCAGTCAAATATGACGACTCTTCAGATAATTGTATTGACCAGTAAGCACTAGTTAAGTCCAATTTAGTGAAATACTTTGCATTACCAAACTTATGTAATACGTCATCAAGTGTTTTGAGCGGGTAGGGTGTACGCTTAATTGCACTATTAAGCGAACGAGGGTCTAAACAAAGACGTATATCGCCATTACTTTTTTCAGTAACAACTAAATTATTACACCATTCAGTGGGTGTTGAAATCTTAGCAATTACCCCCATTTTTTCCATTCGTGTAAGTTCCTGTTTCACTTTATCTTGTAAAGCAACTGCAATCCTACGGGGAGGATGAACAACTGGTGTAGCATTTGAGTCAACATGAATGTTACATTCCCCAGGGAGTAACCCTATGCCATCAAAAACGTGGGCATAATCCGTCAAAAGGGACCCTTTAGTAAGAAATGCCTCTTTGTTTCTATGATTATAATCATTTTGTACAGAATGAGCGAATTCTATGAGCTTAAAGCCCAAGCACGACTCGCAACCTAATAGTGGTGGGGATTTCGTGTCTACGACATGAAACGTGACATTTTTTGCTTGACCTGAAACAGCATGAGAACAAGGGAGAGTGATTTGCCCTTTGCTATGCAAGGAATTGCCATTGTAGGCGGTCAATTTAGATGTGGGCTTTTCAAGTGGTGCCTTGATTCCTAAACCTTGAAAGGTAGATAATGGCAAAATGTTTACCTGAGAGCCAGTGTCTAACTTCATTTGCACAGCCTTTTTACTATTTCCAATTAATATTTCTGTAAACATCTGTCCATTTTTTACTGTTACACAGTCAAGACTGTCCACATTTTCTACACAGTCAATGTATAATTCTGAACTTAAATTTGAAATTTCATTCACTGTTCTAGATTTACAAACATTGCTCCAGTGATTCCATTTTTTACAATTGTTACATTGTGTGCCTTTTGCTGGACAACGCTGCTTGTCAGTATGTTGATTTCCACACCTGT
The DNA here is from genome assembly GCF_026571515.1 of Ruditapes philippinarum. Taxonomy (NCBI): domain Eukaryota; kingdom Metazoa; phylum Mollusca; class Bivalvia; order Venerida; family Veneridae; genus Ruditapes; species Ruditapes philippinarum. The sequence continues at coordinate 168,288 of NW_026855960.1, read as the reverse complement.
TACATTTTGTACTGTGTGAACGTTCCCCAATGCGACCTGGATTGCTTGATGTTTCTTTATATCGACCTGGATTCATCGATGAAGGGTTCCGTGACGGACGACCTTGGATGCCCGATGAACGGCTAGGCATCCGTCCCTTCGGTCTTGATACTGCATGTACCGGAGCACTTTCTTGGACGTTATTGAACATTTTTATTTGAGATGCAGCATATTCAAATTCTTGGCACAGTTTTGTTGCCTTGTCTAATTTCAGATCTTTCCCTACTTGCAAAAGCCTTTCTCTCAATTTCGTGGATGACACACCAAATATAATTCTATCTCTGATCATGTCATCTTTCATTGTTCCAAAATCACACTCTGCAGCCTTGTTTTTTATTATTGTGATGAATTGTTCCATAGTTTTTTCGCCTTGTGTGATATTATTGAATTGATAGCGGCTAAATACTGGGTTAATTATGGGAGCGATGTGTTCTCGGACTCTTTGGAAGATCTTTTTTGTTTCTTTTCTATCTGCATTAGATAAATTGGCGGCTCTATATATTTCTCTTCCCTTGGCACCCATATAAAGCAATAGCATTGTAACATGGACATCTTCCTCTTGCTCTTTCAAGGGTCCTTTAAATACTAATTCACAGTGCTCTTGAAATTTTGCGAATTCTTCTACAAGATTGGTTGATGTCCAGTCCATTTGAGGTTGCGGGATACCACTTAAATTCATTTTTTTTTTATAATATTCCAGCACTTAAGGAAATGTTAATGTAATATTCCAACAAGAAGGAATTATAGTTTATGTCTGTCCTTTTTTTTAAAGAATGTTTAGCACATTTATTAATATTCCGTCATTAGGAATGATTTTCCTTTTAATATAATATTCTTTCCTTAGGAATTATAATTAAACTATTTAAAATATTCCGTCTTTAAGAATTATTATCTTTCCAGTTCTGACACCATGTTATGTCATGGGTTTATGAACGACATAAATATATATGTGCTCTAACTATGTTTATTATCTAAACTATATTATATGATACATGTGTTTACATATCAGTGTCCGCGATGGTAGTATATTAAGATCTAGGGAACTCTCTATTATAAAGGAGCTGTACGCACCTAGAGTATCATGTTACAGTTTACTCATCATGCTACACAATATACCTAAATGTGTGCAGTTTTAACTACTAGCATGTCCCAGGCCATGGTAAAAGCAGAGGGGGAGAAATAAATCTTGTATTTGTGTTATTTTACATGTTAAAAACTAAACATTTTTTATGTTCAGTAATTGGTTTGTCTTCCATCTTCATGATGTGTGAAGTGATTATTAGGCTGCCAATTTAATATCACTTGCCCATTACCACTGTGGGTTTTAAATCATCAAAGACTCTGTGAGGAAGCTATCAAGTTTGCATATGGACTGTTGATGGTTCTACCCGGGTACCTGCTTGTGCCTGAAATAAGACGGGAAGAGGCACCCAAGGTCTTATGCTGTAAAACTGGAATATTGCCATAGTTATAAACTTTATAGTTTTGATATGACTTTAAATCAAACAAACAAACAAAAACCCAGTAAACTACTGGTTTATCTAACAATGTTTAAACTTTCTGAAATTTGAATCTTTAAAGTGATTTAAATTATGTAATCGTGTCTGCATCCATTTAATAGAGATAAATTTATATATGGATTTTCAAAAAATAACATTTTACAAGCATTTTTGTATTATTATTCTGTAAGTAAGTTTAGTTTTTAAATATTATACACCTAACAGCTACAGGTATGCCTCGTAAGAAATAACAACCTTAAAAATTGTTGCTACATAAGTTGTAACATTTCTTTTCCAATTGTAGGTCTGACCATGGTTTTTAAAGTGGATGTTATGTGTTAGCAAGGATTAGCTGTAAATGTATCTGATTCTCTTTAGAAAGGCAAGTTAATAAACTGCTTTTAAAAGTTCATGACCATGTTTAAAATCTTGTCCCCTGACTACTCATTAGAGAGATCTTTTTTTTAGCAACCCTGGCCTCGAGGTTGTAATACTTTTTGGGGAGGCTATGCCGACCCAATGTTAATAACTATCCGTCAAATCTTACTGCCGCGGTAATCAGGTCAAAAAATAGTACCTTGATTTTTTCTAAGCTGACTCATCACTCATCACAGAAATTTACAATATGAAAATATTTTCATTCTTTAATTTCATATCTGCAATTTGTAAAGATAATAATTATCTGAAAAATTCTTGATTTTTGTTAAAATCACTACTCCGTGACGTCATACTGCCGCGGTAATCAGGTTTAGGCATACATACGTCTGTAATAAATAGTTCTGGTATGAAAACCCTTCTACATAATAACTTTATCAATATTTTTTTAACAAAAAGCATAAATGAAAATTTATAAGTAAATGCTTTAATTAGGTGGCAAATATTCTTTATTATTTTTGATAACAATTTTCCAATTACTACGCAGCGACCAACTGTTTATGACGGGTCATTAACTAGAACGTTGCAACACCGTAGCCTCAATATCATGCATGTTCTTTTGTTGATATAAACCATTAATAGTCCTTAATATTTTTTAAAGACAAATAATGGTAAATTGTCGCTTACATCAGAGACATGGATCAGGCTTGCGTGATAACTAAGGAAAACTAACTTATTAGTACACCCTAGGAGACTGTACGCGGAAAACGCTCATAAACTGCTATATCATATAGCTGTAAAGTGAACAGAAATGACAGAAATATGTGGTCAAATATGTTTTAACAAGGAAATAACTATTTCAGAGAAAGACGCAAAGATCAGTCTTCAATCAAATGAATGACCCCGTATTGTGTAATTAGAAAGCTTATTCAATTCTAGGGCAACGCATCATAATTTGATATTCCATGTGTAATAAAATTCAAATTTTCAATACAGATTATGAGATACATAAAAAATATTAAAGAATAAGAAGCTTAAAAAAAACAACAACAAAAAACGCATATATATACGAATGTCTTACAGTCGAGCATCGGGAATTCATCAACATATCTTACGAAACTTTAATTTGAAAACGATATTTGCGCGCGCTGAAGTGATTAATGTTTATTTGAATAAATCAAATAAAACAACTTATATGTTTGTGTTCTAAAAATAATCGGCGGCATAAGAGGAATTTCGTATTCATTTTACAACATTTGAAAAAATACTGCAGAAAATGTGTTGTTGTTTTTTTGTTTTGTTTTCAACAAAAGTGTGTGTGTTTTAAGTTTATTTATACTCGGGCCGGAATAACCATATGTCCGAGATTATAGCATCGGGGACGTCTTTTTCAAGCCGAATCTTCCTGGTAGCCCATTCTTCGTTCGTTGGTGGTAAATTTACGGAGACGCCAATACTTTCAAGGCATCAACTTCGTGACTGACGACAACAAAAACGGCATTCATTAGCGCCAAACCTCCAGAGTAAGTCACGACAGGTCAACCAATCACCTCTGGTACTTGAGATGACTTGACCTTGACCTGCCGTGTGCCTTCTCCGCGACGTGCACGCCTCTGGAGGGATTTGGAGAAGTTTCAACAAAAACTTCCAAAACACGCTATTTATCACACCATTCATAGCACTGACGCTTCGATGTTCTCATCTATTTGCGGGAAATGGTCGACAGGGAAAACCCTACGTAATAACCGCACGTTAACAATAGATTTTCCGCGGTTATATTTCAAGCTAGTGAGGTTTAAAAATACATGTAGAATCTATCTATTAACTACCATAAGTTGGTAAAAAAGAGATAACTTCCTGATCAATTTTCACTTAGGTTGATTCAATTTTGAATAAGCTTTGCAGATATGTATTTTTTCAAGAAATATTTAGTTTTAATAAATATCCGAAGCCGTCAAAGTCAGCGACGAGCAATGAAATGGGAATAATTTTCTGAAACGTGATTTTATTCGAGATTTGCTTCGGGAGAAGACAACTTTCTGTCCGTAGAGCATGAATATTAATACTCATCACAAGACAGTATCTTATTGATCTCAATTATGGTACATGTAAATATGTATAATTTTTATGTTCAATAAAAATGTTGCATAACTTGCAGTTGTTATTATCATTCAATGATAATAAAATGACAAAGTATTTATGATGAACAGTCCTAGAATATTTTGATAAGGAACAGTCAGTTGTAAAATGTTATTGTTATCTTATAATGAACAGTCGTCATACTTTCTGGTATATCATTTATTATTGACAGTTTAGGTTTTTCAAAATTTGCAGGATTAGCAGTCCGAATGTAGACCTCAATGAAATGTTCTGGAATATTAACAAAATGAATAGTCAATCATATGAACCATATATATATGAATGGTTGAACACAACAGTAAGGATAAATGACACAATGTGCATATCTTCTTATTTTGGTAATAATTGAAATAACAGCACATTTTAAGCAAAAAGAAAAGAAACTATAAGTCTGAAACATTCTGTCATAGCCTCCCCATCAGTACATTCAGTGCTTTGATTTCCTGAGGGACTTGGTGTCAGTGGGTTCATCCTCCACATATTTTCTGTGACTGTTGATCTTGGATATTGTTTCAATATGGTCATTTATCTGGCACTGTTTATTTAGAAATCATGTGGGATTAGTAGTTGGTCACTTGTGGAGAAACTGGTAACTACTGGTTATTTGTCCAGGAAACAATGTCAGGTGGATCAACCACCTAGATAAGACAAAAAAAATGTGTTAAAACTAGAGCTGAAAAAAAATAAATATATTTGACACCAGTACTAGAATGTTTGAGGAATTGTACACAGGGTTAGTTCAAATAATCAACATTGTTTGGTCCCTATCGAGTGTTTTTGAATTATGTTTAACCTAAATTACATATGAAATTTGGTTTCAAAAGATGGATTGATTTAAATTTCAAGGACACATTTTTCTTCATTAATTTTGACAAAATTCCATTATTTTTAAAAACTTTGCATCATCTAATCAAAATAAACTTTGAAACTTGATATTCTTATAAATAAGAATGATTTATATCAACAGTTTTCCTATTCTGATTTAATAGGATAGAAATTCTTCATTTGTATTTTACTGGAGCATAGATTTGTGAAAAACCTTTTTAAAAATATAGTAAAATATTGGAGGTCAGAATGTGAACCTAATTGTGAAAAATTATGATTATTTCTTTAAAGAAACTGTGTATATATCTAAAAACTAATCATAAATCTATATTATGCTGATTTATCACATATCCGTACAGTTTTTACAGCACTCCATAAAAATGGTAATGCATGGCCCGGCATATATATTTTAATGTGACATCAGTTCTGTTATACAAACATAGTGTAAAGATGTGCTAAATGTAAGCATTGAACTGTAAGCATGTCAATAAAAAAGTGGTTCATTTTTATTTTAAAAGGTTCTTTTTTATATTAAAGTAGAATATTATATTTGGTTTATACAGAATTTATTATCGTTAATTGTGTTGGAAGCTATAAGCTTGTAAACACATTTTCAAACCCATTCCTGGAACCAACTAGTACTGAGCAATGAGTATGAAGTTTCTTGCTCAAGGAAACAATAACTTGCCCCTGACAGGGTTTGAACCTACACAGCTAGCGACCATAAGATTACTTAAATCTGAATCGTTAACCACTTGGCCATGCCCCCTGGATATTATATTTGTGTAGATTCACTCATTGAATAAGATAATGCCATAGACTTGTATACTTATTTATTAAACTCGTTCAATAAATTCATTATTGAACCTACACTCGTTCATTATCTTCTATTTCTAGATCACAAAGGAATGGTTTGGAATTCCACAGTTGCCTTTTATATAGAAGTTCCTCAAATACATTAGCCAAGAAAGGGGGCTTCTGTGACTGAGTGATTAAACCACTTGCCCGTCTCACTCACATTCTTTCATGTGAAGAAGCTATCCAGCTACATTACAGATTGACGGTTCTATTCAGGTACCAGTTTGTAATGCAGGGAGGGCATCAGAGGTCAGGTGTCCCTTTTAGTCTGAAATAATGCAAGGATATGAGCCTAATGTTTTCATTCTCCAGTAAACTTAAAATACATGTATGTCCATAGGGGTCCAAAGTCCTAAAATCTTTTAAATTGAAATTCTTAAAAATGTCAGTTTGGCAAGTGAAATGGAAATAATATAAAGTTCATGAAGAAATATTCTAGAATTAAATCAAAATTTTTTTTTAGCAATTCTAAGTATAATTTTGAGCTCAAAAAAGTGTTTTTTTCTAATTTAGGGTGATTTTGCACGCATAATTGATGATTTTTAGAAACTTATGTGTGTGCATGATCTGAAATATGTTTCAGATCAAAAGTAAAAATAAGATGCCAACAAAAAAGTTACTATATACTTTAACAGTGTTGGTTTGACTGAATTTAACGCCCCTGCACACCCATGACCCCCCCCCCACACACACACAGACACATACATATTTTTATGCTTTTAAATGCATCCTTGTGCTTTTGCATATGTTAATGCTTTAAAGAATTCTAATCAATATGGCACAGTTTTAGTCCTGATTTTACAGAAATGACAAAGGCCCTATGTTTGAGTGATAAATTACAAAGCATCTGTACTATGGACTAATAATATCTGTCAATTATGTTGCATTTCCGATCGGAATATTGGTCCCAAGGGGAACCGCACATTATAGGCAGTGATGAGGCTTGCCGAGTGACCACCCATGGGCTGGTTCCCGGGGGACGGAAATCCCAATCGGAACTGCAAACATGTCAGATATTTTTTCTTGCATATTCTACCATATTCAATCATATTTTAAATTCTTTACCTTGATAAATCAATTTTCCATGGAAATTTATGTCATTAAACTATTATCTATTTTCTTGCAACAGCATATGAAATTATAACTATTCATAACACAAATTAGCATGTCATTGTATAGCATGCGGCTCATCTAGCTGGCATATACCCCCCCTAAAAAATTTCTGGCATGGGTAAAACTAAGAGAAACACCAGTTTTGATATGCAAGAAAGTGCGTTTCCATATGATAACAGAATTTATATTTATTTCCATTACAATTTTGTTATAGATGATGAATTATTAAAGGGACTCCACTGAGGTATTTTGACATGATGGGGACTGAAAATATTTTTTCCAGATAAATGTATCATTTGATGTAGGTTTAGACCAATACTCTTCGCAAAATTTCAAATCATTCGCGCACTTCATTTTTCCAGAATAATTATTCAAATTGTAAAAGAAATGACCCAAAATGAAAAGCGTATAAACGCTTTTCACTCAAACCGGCTAAGAAAATCATTAAAATACAGTTTTCAATTTATTTCATAGTATATTTCTTAACTTTCTTTGCATTTCTGTTTAAAGTGCCCCAGCTCATTTATGTAAGATATTCAAATGTTATGTTTTTAGGCTTTTAAACCTCAGTGGAGTCCCTTTAAAATTAGATTTAGATGATAATGAGGTAATTTACTTGACATCACTTTATTTATTGATGTCAAAGGGCATTATATGTCATCAATGTTTCTTTCTTAACTTGACATATTTTAATGCATTCTTAACATACAGTATATTTATGTTTTACAAATAAATCAATGCCGTCAAAGTCTTAGTCTGTGTTAGAAATCATGTTTGAATAGAAAAAATTCTTTTGAAAAAGCATGAATGTCGATAATATATTTAGAGTATGATTTTTTCCCCTCTATTTTGTGATTAGCTCTTTGTGTAGCACCATAAGTAAGAAAGACTAGACTTCTATGGAAAAAAAAGTTTTCTTCAGGTTGTAAGAATTGTTTCTCCAAGGACAGTTTTCACTATGAATAATAAAATATCATTTCATTTTACAGGTCTGATTTTTGCTGGACAAGGTGTTATCAAGATTTGATTAAGGTTTTCCATGTGAATTGATACTGTGACATTAAGTATGGTAGCTGTCTGGGAAATAAAGCTTGTTGTTCCTTGTATAGTGTGCCAAAAAAGTAATAATAGAACCCATATAGACATTGTTTATGATTGGTACTGACCATCAACTATGAAAGACTATAAATGGAACATTCATTATTATATTGGCTTCTTGGCTTCCTAAATTAGTAAAGGGAACAATACAAAAATGAAGCATTTTGATTGGTTTTGAAACCTGGTGAGGCTAATATTTAATGTGAGAGTCAAAACGTCGGTTATCATCATTAAATAAAACCTAAAAACTTATCTTGTGTTGATTGTTTGTTCGGCTTTTATTTATGTTCATAGTATTCTAATTATTCAGTTAATTTGAAATATAAATATGTTTTTTGTGTCATCTACTACAGAGTAAAGGTGACATATAGGGATCACTTCTCCGTCGTCTGTCACAAAACTTGTCTGGACTACTACTCGAAAACAATTGGTGCAATTTCAACTTAACTTTACGGCCAAGTTAAGTTGTACATATCATAAGCATTTTCAGTTCATTCATTTTTGTCAGAGTTATGGCCCTTTAATTATTTTTACCTTTTAAAGATTTGTCCGGGCTACTTCTCATATTCTACTGATGCAGTTTGATTGAAACTTTATAGGATTGAATGGTACCTCAAGTACTTGCATACTTAATAGGTTTTCTTGTTCAATGATTTATGGCTGGCTGAGTTATGGCCCTTGCATAAAAAAGTGTTTTGGGAAATGTTAATGGCATTTAGGTAACAATCTTTCCATTATCACCCTTTCATAAATATGCTTAATTGGTTCTCAGCAGGTGAAACAAAGTCATGTGATCACTGATTGCTTTTGTTTATTTTTGATGTTTATACCTGTACTTCCCAGAATTGTGTTATCAGAATAATTGATAACAAAATTGAATGGGTATGAAACATTCTGTTAATATTTATTATTCAAAATCAAGTTTAACTGCACAGAAACATGTCCCGATAGCATTGAATATTAAATAGACATATTTCCTGCAGGTAAATTTTGTGCTATAGATGTTCTTACTGTAAAAAATGTTTATATATAGGTGTATAAGATATTTTGTATATATAAATTGTAAGTACCGGTACATAACAGCCTCTATATAGCAACCACCCTTTTGGAGACATAAATTTTTGGTTGCTGCTATACAGATATTAAATATTGTGAAGTTTTACTTTGGGAAAGAAATGATACTGTTGTAAAGAGGTGATTGTTCTTCGGAGGTTGTGTTGTAATTCCTGTCATTATTATACATTAATCACATATAAAACTAGAAAATTTAGTATGAGAATGTATAAACAGTGTTGAAAGTAAATAAAATTGACATAAATCGAAGATTTCTTATTGATTTTATTACTTGTCCTCAGACATTCATATTGATGCCTGTCTTAATTATGGCCAATACATTAAATATCTTTGGCCAGTTAACTGAACCAGAATAAAGTCACTGTATACTAATGATATTATTTTATAGAGACTTTGATGTAAGATTTTGACATTTATAACTATGTCCCTGTCATTTTACCAACTCCTTGATCACTGTAATCTTGAAGCTACATATATATTATATAATGGTTAGAAATCTAAAGTTCTTTAGATAATAATGGTTGTACAAACTCATCATAAACAATGCATGTGGAAGATAGATATGGGATCAAAATTTATTACATTTAAATGGGTTGATATGAGTTAATTGGGATATAAAATTGTTTAACTTGAAATTATTAAAGAAAACGCTTTTAGATCTGAAATGGGTTTAAAAATCTTTATATCACTTAACTACTTCTGATACAAGAGTATTTCATTTGAAATAAAATTGTTGTATCATGTTTAATAAAATGCCCTAGTTGAGTAGCTGTGTATGCTATAGGCCAAACAAAATTTATTGTGTGTTGTTCATTGTTTGAAGGTCATTAAGAGACCAAGTCAAAAAAGTTTTAGAGGTTTAGCCCTTTGTATGTTAAAGGCCATTAAGAGACCAAGTCTACATTAATTTAACCTGGGTTACATTCCAGAAAAGTTGTGAAGGTTTAAGCCTTTATTCTTTTGGAACTGAAAGTGATAATCCACTACATACAGCCAGGAAGCCTGTCTGTGTATTTTGACTCCGTTGAAAATTGATGACTTCCCACCATGAAAAAATGCCCAACTAGTGATCAAAATATAACGTTAACATGCCTATATATGGTCATATACATGAAACAGTAATATTTCTCTATTCCAAGTGATAAATATTTAATCATTTTAATCAAGAGGGCCAGGAGCTAATTAAACTTTATTTGAAAAAATATAATACACAAACAAACAATTATTTACAACATATATAGATAATATTTTATTAATACAAACAGAACAGAACATAAACTTTATTTGAAAAAATATAATACACAAACAAACAATTATTTACAACATATATAGATAATATTTTATTAATACAAACAGAACAGAACATAAACTTTATTTGAAAAAATATAAAACACAAACAAACAATTATTTACAACATATATAGATAATATTTTATTAATACAAACAGAACAGAACATAAACTTTATTTGAAAAAATATAAAACACAAACAAACAATTATTTACAACATATATAGATAATATTTTATTAATACAAACAGAACAGAACATAAACTTTATTTGAAAAAATATAAAACACAAACAAACAATTATTTACAACATATATACATAGATAATATTTACACTAGATATATACAAAATGAAAACAATAACAAATCAAGTAGAACTAATAAAGTCTTAGTCTTAGTCTATAGTATAGTGTCTATAGCTTTCCTTTTCAGTACATGAGCACAGTACATGAGCATACTTCTATCATTTACATATACACTTTAGCAACCTCTGTCAGGAAATCGGAGGTTATCAACTCCCGTGTGTCATATGCTTCCCAAAGCTTCTCTAGTTTTTCATGCAGCTTTCGATACTTGGGACGTCTGTACCTTGTAAGTAAGTGTTCACTGACTTGTTGTGCTTGAATGGATACCAGTTCACTTTCCGCGTACAAAAGGGGAATAAGTACATACATCTGGACATTCCCTCTACCAGCCTTTCCATTAATTCTACGGCCATTGGTTCTCGATGTACTCAATCAGTTCTTTAAGTTCTGTCGTGGAAGCTAAGGTCTTCAGCTTATTAAAAGCTATCTCGATGTGTTCAGCTGGCAGGAACGGTAATGCCAGTAATCTCTTAATATACCAATGTATGGCCTGTTTTCCCTCGTACGTCTGCTTCAGCCCAATGTTTCCTACTTTCCTCATAACTGCCTGCGACCAATGAAAGATGCACCCTTTTATGGAAACGTTTGGGAAAACGTCCTTGACGGCCTGCCACATTGCTGTAAAGTTAAAATTAGTATAAATGCACAGGAAATGAATACATATATTTGGTTTATATCTATAATATAAATAAATAAATATCTTTCCATTTGCGCATTACTATAATATAAATATTTTGGCATACACTTGGTACTTACATTTTTCCGTAATTTAACTTTCTTCGTTAGGCTGCTGTCAGCTGGGTGACAATGTTCAAATTTCCCCGCTATAAATAGTTCGTCACTCTGGGAGACTGTGGCATGTAGATAGCATTTATAATTTGATTTCAGTTTTTCAATCAGTTTTATAACAATCAATCAATCAATTCAATCTTTATTTAGCAATCGGCATAAATATGCCTTTGGCCATTTACAAGTAAATAATTATATAATATGGCCAAGACAAAATAACATATAAATGTACAATAATAATTCAAATGCATATGATTAATCAAACACATAACATATAAACATTACAATACAATGAAAATAAATTTACAATTAAGCACTGTTTGTCTGTAAAAATTCATTTAGCTCAATAGCCAATGTTCTTACTTTAAACGCCTCTTTAATATAAGTTGCTAATTTTACTTGAATAGTTTTATTATTGTTATTCATTAATGCAACAAATTTATTAAGTGAAGGCCAAGATGTATAATATTTTGGAAGTAAATCTTTTCTGATATTATTATATTTTGGACAAATCAATAAAAAATGATATTCAGATTCAATCTGTTTCTGATTACAAAATAAACACAATCTTTCATTTCTCTCTATATTATTAAATCTACCAGTTTCAATTGCAAGATTATGCGAAGACAAACGGAATCTAGTTAACTGGATTCTAGAAATATCGTTGACAATATTATTAAGATAAGGTTCAAATTCTAACATATTTTTAAATTTTGCATAATATTCTAATTTGCGCGAGGTATTCAAACTTGAACTCCATTCTTGAATATACTGGTCACGCAATCGTCTTTGTATAATATATCACTTCTCCGTGGTACAGTGGTAGCGCGCTCGCTTAGTGAGTGAGAGGTCTCGAGTTCGAATCCCAGTCGAGGAAACTTTTGTGGATTCTGGTCAATATATCAATATATCAAGAAAATGAGCCCCAATTGTGCCCAATGTGGAGTGAGATATAATATATCCCACCTATTGCATGAGTGCGACCAGTTCAGGGACCATAGATATGAACTGCGGTCGGCACTTGGTGCTGTAGGTTTGGGATATAGCACACAAAATATTCTAAACCCACCAAAGAAATATTCAGTACATATTTTTAAAGCTTTAGAGTTATTCATTCTTAACTGTTGTCTAACAGACAAAATTTAAACAAATAATAACCCATATCACTAATTATAGTAGTGATGGGCCTTTAATGTTAATTTTTATTCAAATACAACTGTGACCTTGATCCCAGCAGTCATATTCACATATGAAGTCATGATTGGCCTTTAATGTAAAATCCCACCTTCCATCCCCTCTGACAATAATATAAAGACTGCATTATTTGTATAAATCAATTTAATTTATTATTAGGTGTTAATGGGACCCAGTTTGCATACTCAGTCCCCCGATACCGGTCTTTGTTATGAATTTATAGTTTTGATAACATCAAATATATTAAATAAGTATCCAATTTCTACTAATGGCTAATTGGTAACTCAAACCATTAGATTTAAACTTGATTATAAGCTAGTTTAGAAAAAAAAAAAATGCTTAATTAGCATCTATGACAGTATATTACTCATAATAGAGATATTTAGGATAATCAGTGAAATCTCTATTTATTGACATAATATGACCCAGTAAAACCAAAAATTAAACCCAAATACAATTGAAATATTCAAACTATTAATTAATTATAATTAACTAACACCATTAAGTGTCTAATTAAAAGAATTTTCATTATTTTATGTGGTTTATTAAAAAAGTTATGGTTGTTTCCCTATACAGCATATTTAATATGTGGTAAATAGTCAATTTAACAATAAACAATAAAATTTCACCAACTTAAACTCCCCCAAAAAGTAAAGTTCTCTATTTACAAATGCCACATCACTATAATAATTAAGAGCAATCTTTTAATGAGATAATAAAGAAAATTCCATCAAAATCCATTAAATTTTAAAGAAGATATGGCCAATTACCTATGACACATAAACTTAATACTTAAATCACTAAATTTCAGATAATAGTACAAGGGAAGCAACTCAAACTTGGATTAATGAAGTATATTTTCTCAATTTGCTGCTTGATATAATTAATAATGGCCATAATAAGATCAAATGGTTATAATATGATCTATATAGGATATAAATATGTAATTTTAACAAGTTTAAGATAATATTTGATAATAGGATAGGAGGAAAATAAGAATTATAGCTAGAAAAGGTAAATTTCTGGTACAAGTAGGAGTTGTCCTCCCAATACTTGAATTTTTGGGTTATTATTGGTTTTACTCTATAATCATACTTAGTTCAACTATTAAGGAACATATGAAATGTAATACAAATGAATTTTAAAGAAATAAATGGCAAAGTGTCCCCAATTACTGTAATAAATGAAATTATATACATAGAAACATAAAAAATATAACCTGTCAGAGGGGAAACCAACATTGTACATGAAAATACTGAAATCTGTTTACATCTTTTACCAACCTGGGTGCCAGAGTAGAATTTAAATGTAAAATAAAATATTTCAATTAGATTTTGATAGGGACAGATATGGGGCGGGCTGAACTGAGCGTGTGGACAGGCCGTACCTCAGGGAAACTTGACCCAATGCTGTCCTAATTAAATATTCAACTGTTTCCATATAGTATAAATACACATAAGTATGTTGGTAATTTGGTATTAGTTTAATACCTATTTTAATGGTACTATTTTAAGGTAATTTGTGGTATGTCCTTCCTTGGGTACATATTTCCTCCATGAATAGCTTTAATTGGTATTGTTCTATTTTCAACTAATTATCATTTGGCTCCAAGAGAGCCAGTTTTATTAATGTAGAATATGGTATATCCATATAGGTGTATAAATTTTCCAATTACCTGCCAATGGGTGTTGCCATCATTACTTTATTGTTTTATTTTGTTCTATTCTTGTGATAATAGCTATGAGCTCCATTAAATATAAATTTTTTAAAAGTTGTAATAGTGTACAGGTCAGACACTTTTTATTGTAAATAATCTATTGTTTCTTTTATTACATGTAATTAAATTTTAAAAGTGGTCCTAAAAAGTGGCCGTTAAACGGTGAGACAACTATATATTGCTTATTTATTTACATTTTTAATACATTTTAATACATATTTCTTAAATACTGACTGTACACTATCACCTATTTTTATTGTCCCTGGAACATGATCAATCAAAATTGGGTTGTGGCTACATGATACCTACAATGTTACATAAAGACTCCATTTTATACCTCTTATCTATATTTTTATCCCTTGTAAATAATAAACAGCTGGTCTGTTTGTAAATATATAATATATCATATATCTTCTTAATTTTTATTCATTCTTATATAGGGTACAATCTATAACATACTATATGTTAAAATTGAGCCCTATTCAATAATATGGAGCAAAGGCTATATAGGGCTCAATCAAGTATGAAGTCTTCTTTTATATGTTAATAAGAGGACTTCATCACATTAAGGATGTCCTATTCTATTTCAAAACTAGCATAACAAGTCCCTATGGACTACAATGCTGTTCTTTTTTTCTTAAAGACAACCTTAATGTTAGCAAAGACTCCATATCAGATTGTACCCATATAAACAAATATTTTATAAAACAGTTTATACTGTGATCTACTCAATGACAAAAATGGAGCATACGTTAATTCATTGAGTAGAACAAGTATGAGGCAGCTTTTTTCTTCTCTAAAAGGCAGTACTCATCACATTGTAGGTAACTAAGCAAGTTATTAATAGCCATTTTAGGGTTTAATTTTTCTATCTCTCTATATTCTTTTTGTATAGGTCTATAGAGAGTCTAGAATAACAATATAATTACTGAATATCATTGTTATTCTTATAAGATCATGTACCAATTGTATCAGTACTATTCCCCTCCTTGTATTTAAATATTTAAACAGCGGTGTCGTGGTTGGTCTCCAACAGACACCGTTGTTACTATTTTTAGCATTATATGGGAGACGGTGCAGAAATGTCAATACAGAGACCACGTGGTCTAGACCACAAAATTCTTCGAGCTAAGCTCCAAAATCGGATAGTAAATGCGCCAATGAAATCTGTTTACTATCAACCAATCATATCTTATCCCTAATTAGCCATACAAATCACACCATTTTTCGGCCAATCAAAATTTACCTACTAAACGTGGTTCGGCGCTATCTGTCAAAATCGTTTCTGCACTGTTCTCCCTACGAAAAGTAAATTATTAAATGATGGCCATTTGTAAAAAACTATGTTCTCGGGCGTGTTGCTAAGGTTTATACTTATAAACCTTCTCATGTGCTAAATAAAGTTTATAAAAAACTAAGATATACAAATCTAACTGTGTTGGTCTGTTATAGAAGGCGTACGCGTATAAGCGTCTTCCCCCCTTTTAATATTTGTTTTAACATTATAAATATGATTTGCAATAAACGAAGCTATCATTAAACATAATTATTAGGGGGTTTTTTTGTTCCCTATATAGAAGACGTCCGCGTATAAGCGTCTTCCCCACTTTTTAATTTAAGTTTAAATTTTAAATACAGCTTTTTAATCTTAGTGTGGGATGTAATCCCACCGTTTTCCAGCCCCATTCAGTGCAATTATTTTGCATTGTTGGGGCAGGAAATATTGTACTCACTAGTCACATATGCAGATATTAACTAAATAAAGTGTTTTCCCTTTAATAAATGAAGCATATGCTCGCCCATATGGTTTTTAACCGGTGGCGAGGGTAAATAAACTCAACACACACACAATGTATAATAGAAAAATAATTCAAATTAGGATTAAATATATCAAATATATGTGAAAGACCTAGATTGTCAAGAGTTTGTTTAATTCTAAACACCCAATTATTAACATTTAATTGTGATAGTGTACATTGTTGTATAAAAATGTCACACAAAACAGAATTATTATTATTGTTCTTAAGTTTAATCCAATATTTAAAGGAACGTTCAATACTTATAATAGATAACGGGAATCTCCCGAGTTCTCCTAGTACAGCAGCATTTGTAGTTTGTTTTCTAACACCCAGGATAATTTTACAAAACCTAATATGTAACTTGTCAATCTCTTTATAATTGTATATTCCCCAAAGTTCTGAACCATACAATAAAATGGGAACTATAAGTCTATCAAATAATACTAGTTTGGTCTTTAAATCAATGCTAATCTTTTTAAAAAGAGATAATAAACTATTCATGGCTTTAAGCGCCTGGTCACATAGGGCCTTAACAGCAAAACGAAGATTTCCTGTTTTAACAAGTTTAATGCCTAAATAACAAAAACTGTCAACTTCTTCAATTTTTTCATTATTAATAAACCATTCAAAATCATGTCTTTGTTTTCTTTTTTCAAATACACATATTTTTGTCTTACTCACATTAATTTTTAATTTCCATCTGACTGAATACATGTATATACTATCTAATTGGGATTGTAAACTGTGTTTGTCCGTTGTAAAAACCGCTATATCATCGGCAAAAAGCAAAAGATATACTGAAAGTTGCTGTAAGTCACTATCTGACAAATTATTAAAATCTAGTGAATCACTAACATCATTAACAAACAGTATAAAAAGCAATGGTGAGAGTGGTTCCCCTTGCTTTAAACCCAGTGACATTTCAAAAAAATCAGACAATTTAGATGTAGATGATATTTTAACACATGACGTGACTCTCTCATATAGTGATTTAACAATATTTACAAATTTACAACTTACACCAATTTCTACTAACTTTGTCCACAATGAATCACGGGTAATAGTGTCAAAACATTTCTCGTAATCTATAAAAGCACAGTAAAGTTTATTTTTGTTACAAAAAACCTTTTGAATAATACTATGAAGAATAAAAACACAATCTACAGTACTACGTTTATCTCTAAAACCAAATTGTATATCATTTAAAACATTTTCATTTTCACACCATTTATTCAGTCTATTTCTCAAACATAGTGAAAACAATTTAGCCATCGAGTTTATCAAGGTAATTCCCCTATAATTACTGGGGTTCGTAGGATCTCCTTTCTTATATATTGGAACTATGGTGCCTTTAGTCCAAGATTCAGGATAAATTCCACTTTCAAAAATCTTATTAAACAATTTAACAAGAAAGGGTGAAATAAAATGCTTAGCATCGATGAAAAAATCCGGTACCACATTATCTATGCCACTACTCTTATTTCTTGTCAAACTTGAAATAGTTTTCAGAATTTCATTTTCATCAAAAGGTTTATCAAGTTCATGTATATTAATACTTGAACCATTATCAGTGATATGCTCGGACTCACTTTCAGAATTACAAGATAGGTTTGAAAAATGACGCAAAAAATCATCTGCAGATAAGTTATTTTCTGGTGATTTATTTTTCTTGTATTTATTTATGAACTTCCAAAAATTTCTTGGGTTTTTTCTGCTCATTTCATTAATTCTAAATTTTTCTGAATTATTATATTTATATTTACTTATCCTTTTCACCTTACAAAAAGCATTTCTGCTTTCTAAAAATATACGTCTGTTCACTTCATTCTTATCAGCATCAAATATACGTTTTTTGTTATAAAAATCAGCTTTTGCCTTCTTACATTCTTCATTAAACCAAGGAACTTTTCTTACAAAATTTTTACTACATGGCTTTAAAATGAATGTTTTACCAAAATTTTCAAAACAAATTTCTTGAATTATTTCAGTAAGAGCGTTAATACTTTCATCAGTACTCTTTTCATCATTTACAAATTGATCTACAATATTTTCGAAAACATGTATATAACATCTAGCATCTATCATTATCTAATAGCAATAATAATTAAAAAATATTATCATGAGATTATAGCAAACCGTTTTTCATATCTTTTGAAGTTTTCTCTGATACTACTTACCGCCAATTAGCATAAAGCTATAAACAGTTAATTAGTTACACCTTGAAAAAAATTACATATAGTTTAATTAAGATCAAAAGATAATGTTATCTAAGTAATAATTGTAATTAACTTTCTTAATCCAGAAGTTTTAGTGGTTTGTTTTATAAATTAAGTAACCTGCCTTTATTGTTTGTTACACCTTTAAAAACATTAACGTACATCTAAATGGTTCAAGAGATCAAAAGATAATAAATAATCATTTAAAGAATTAAAGTGTCATAATTGTTTAATTGTTATTAAATAAATTGTTGTTAATCAATCAAGCAATATACTATAGTGGGGCCGAAACGTCTCACGGAAAAGGGCCGAAACGTCCAGGGGCCGATTTTTCGACTGGGGCCGATTTGGTTTGGGGCCGAAACGTCCTGTTTAGTTTAAACATATTTATTTCAATATTTTACATATATTACATTTTATATGTGAATAATTGTTACATAAATTGAAAGGGATTAGAACGAAAGAAAACTTATATAGTTCCTCTCCCTAGATAACAAATGATATTTACACAAACATATATGGCAGGATAGCTATTTCATTTAAATTATTAAGTAAGAATATTGCAAGATTTAGTTTAAACATAAACAATGAAAAAAAAAAAGAAAAAGAAATTAGGAATGCAACTTAATAAGACAATTTTCAGATGAGTACTAAGCAAAAGAAAACAGACAAAAATAAGTATTTTTTTATTTAGACTGGCACTTAAAGCAAATTTAGCAAATGTCTAGAAATTAACTATTTTAAGCTAACCAGAAAAATATTATGTGTATATTAAATATATATCAAAAGAAGACAAAAAATATTGGAAAGACCAGACTAACGAACAGAGGTCAAATTGGAGATATTGCAGTATATTAAATGTTGGTAGTATAAAATACATCTAGTGGAAACGTCCGCTGCTATTTATAAATTCAAATACTGCATCTAATATCCATGTGTTTGTTTGATAATCATTTGACGGATCTCCATATAGAAGGGTTCGAAGATCAATGGAACATATTGGAGTCAAAGTTTGAAAAAGTGCATTTCTTATTTGTGTATAATTCTTGCAAGTAAAGAAGAAGTGGTGGTTGTCTTCAATTAGGCCACAACTACATAAAGGAGATGATACTATATTTTTTAAGAACAAGTGGTGATTAAGAGAGCTGCATTTCGTTCTAAGTCTGGTATGAAGAATTTGTGACCGTCTATCTCCATAATAGAAGTGTCGGGGAGTTTTAGTTTTGTCTTCGTTCAAAGAGCTTTTGAAAGAATTCAATGACTGTAGCTGACGGGTTTCAATCGGTAAGGAATTCCATTCACGAAGTGCCGTTGGTAGAAAGGAGTTATAGTATAGAGTTGTTCTTGTACGAATTGTATCGATATTTTGAGAATTACGTAAGTTATATGTAGTATTCAGGCCAACAAGATCTGGTACAATAGACGATAGATAGGATGGAGTGAGACAATTTTTCATTTTGTAAAGTTGAATAAGCTTATGCTTCCTTCTTCTGTCAGAAAGTGATTCCCAATTTACATCATTGTATAAATCAGCTAACGATATCAGCTTTGTTGCACCCGTCACAATACGTGCTGCTTCATTTTGAATTTTGTCTAATTCTTGTTTTTCGTAGGATGTACAATTGTCCCATATTATATCAGCATATTCAATAATAGGACGAATGAAGGATGTATATATGATTTCTAGAGACTTTCGGTCTAGTTTGAATTTAAGTTTACGCATTATGTTTATTCTATTCCATGCCTTTTCTTTTATATAATTGATATGGGAATGCCAAGAGCAATCATCAGAAAAAAACACTCCTAGATGTTTGTGATCAGAAACTTGAGGGATTTGTTGGCCATACATGGAGAAAGGTGTGTGATGTGGTTTATTAATTCTTCTTGATATAATCATTGACTCGGATTTAGATGGATTAAAGTTAACTAGCCATTTATCAGCCCAAAGACAAATCTTTTGTATGTCATTCTGCATTGTATCATGTGTTTCAGAAGGTGTTTCAACTATCAGATGGAGACTAGTGTCATCTGCAAAAAGATTGATGTTGGAACCAATATCTTGAACAATATCGTTGATATAAACAAGAAATAGAAGAGGCCCAAGTATTGATCCTTGGGGGACTCCAGATGCAATTGTAACACAGTCCGACATGGTACCAGGAAGAACAACTTGTTGTCTACGATTTGTTAAGTAATCAGAAAGCCATTGGTGTACATTTCCACGAATTCCAGATTCATGAAGTTTCACTAACAAACCTTGGTGCCAAACTTTATCAAATGCTTTACTAATATCAAAAAATACGACCCTCACCTCCAGGCCATCATCTAAAGCCTTGCAAAAATTATTGTAAAGATACGCAAGTTGGTTTACAGTTGAGTCACCTGGCAAGAATCCCGACTGAGATGGAGTGAAGAATGAAATGTCTCTGTAAAAGTTAAAGATATGTTTAAAGACTACTCGTTCAAATACTTTTTCAATAGTGTTGAGTAAAGATATAGGTCTATAATTGTTTACAACAGCAGGATCGCCTTTCTTATATACAGCACAGACATTTGACAACTTCCAGGATGTCGGCATTTTCTTGGATCGTAGTGAGAAGTTAAAGAGCTGGTGAAAGGGATGAGAAAGTTGTTGGTAGGCCTCATATAAAACTCGATAACTGATAGTGTCAGGTCCAGATGCTTTATCGGTTTTTAAAGATTTCAGTACATCCTCAATTTCAGAAGGAGATATATAAATCGTTTCCAAGGTCTGTTGATTGTCTATGTCTGAGGGTCTGGGGGGATCCCTGTTAGAGTCGTCAACCATTGTCTGGTTCTTGAAAAAAGTGTTTAGTAGATTAGCCTTTTCAGGTTCTTCAGATACAATGGAATTAGTAATTGGATCAATAAGAGAAGGAATACCTTTTTTTGTTGAATATGATATAAAGGATTTGAGGATTTTCCACCAATCTTTTGATGATATGGAAGTTGATTTAAGATTGTCAGACAATGAAAGAAAGTAACGAGATTTGCTGTCTTTGACTAGCTGAACTGCTTCATTTCTGAGTTTCCGAAATTTTAACCAATGATGTTGACTTTGAGAAATTTTTGCTTTTCTGTAGGCGCGCTTACGTTGTCTTATTTTTGTTTTTATTTGATTGTTCATCCACGGAGGGTCATTAGGCTTGATTTTTACATTTTTGTTTGGAATACAAAGTTTTGATATGTTTATGATAGTGTTTGTAATATTCTCAACAAAGGTGTCAATATCATCATCTTGAAGTTCGTCCCAGTTAACTAGATTCATCTTGCTACGCAGCAAGTCATAGTTGCCTTTCTCATAGAGCCACACAGTTCTATCAAAAGACTTAGCTTTGGGTTTTATGTAGGTAAAAACAGCAAAGATTGGGCAGTGATACCTGACATGTTGCTGCAGAAACGGATCACCAACCCCAGCCTTTATAACATTGTCTATGTTGTTAGTAAAGAACAGGTCAATTAGTGACGAAGAATTTTCTGTAAAGTGTGTGTGTTCATCAATGATTTGGGTAAGTCCATATTGTTGACATAGTGCTTGTACTTTTCGGGAAGAAGTCTGAGAGTCAATGTTCAAATTGAAATCACCTGTTAATATCACATCTGAAATGCCAGTATCTATGGCTAGTCCCAATGAATCTTCAATAAGAGAATAATAAATATTATCGGAACTAGGGGGCCGATAGAAAACGCCAAACAAAACTTTCTTAGCGCTAGACAATCTGAGTTCGAGCCATATGCATTCTAGATGATTTAGCTCAAGGTCGGTTCTACGTACATATGTGATAGATTCTTTGACATAAATCAGAACCCCACCATGATTATCGTTGGTGCGATCTTTTCTAATTGGTTCATGGAATCCAGGAAACAAGAGATCCACTGTAGACACTGAGTCACCTAGCCATGTTTCGGTGAAAGCAAGAATATCGAGATTACTTAATTCAGCATAAAGGATGTCAAGCTTAGGAAATATGCTTTGGACATTATAGTGAACAACTGTAAGATATTTTGAACATTTAAAAAAATCATGGAGAGTGTTATCAAGAAAAGATTCTGATGAGACTGAGCTCGAGAAAGATTGAGAATGATCTGGTCCCGGATTTGGATGAATATCTCCACACATTGTTAATAAAACATGAAGCCATAAAGTGGTAGTCGTGAAGACGATGACGAGAATACAGCTTTGAGTAAATTCCAAGTTCTCCGAGTACTTTTTATTTGGAAAAACCTTAACTTTTTTATTTTGTATGTTATGTGATACATTTATTGACAACATTATATATTTATATATTGAATATAACTGTAGAGAATTGAGATAAATGGATATTAGAATAATTGCATGAAGGAAGACAAAATATCTTCTGTTACAGTTACAGACATACATGACGGCACTTAGTCTATGTTTTTTCATTTATGTAAACGTCCTGTTTCCATACAGTACATCATTTTATTTCTGTATTACAAAAAGATGTTTAACTAAAATTTAACTAACCGTTATAAAATGACCCTAATTTGATCAAAATATAACGATTGATTATTTCTCAACGACTTTTTGATCAAAATTTAATGTTGAATAGTGGGCAGGGCTAATTCTCAACGTCGAAAAATGGCCCCAGTTCAGTTACAATTCTGCCAAGGAAGGTTATCTCTGTGAAACCAGGTATTACCTCCCTTAGATTGACACTCTTGTACAATACTGTACGAGGGGTTTGCCTAAAATACGAAAGTGAGATTTTTGACGAAAGTGAGCGAAAGTGAGCGAAAGTGACTTTTAGAATTTGAATTGTACTGTTTTAATAGAATTTTACAGTAAAATTGCTGTTTGCATACGTATATTATTAGCAACTTATTATATGTATTATAATAAATAACCATAATCATGATTTAATCGCCATTTAATAAATAATTTGATATTCAACACTATATTTCAATTAAACACTATATTTTAGAAGTCACTTTCGTATTTTCTATGTGAGCGAGAGGAAGATTGCTGAACTTGTATATAGAAATTATGTCAAATAAATGGTGATTAAAGATCATAATGATTATTTTTTTTACTAAAAATTATAGATTTCTGATAATATACGTCTGCAAACTGCAATTTTAGTATAAATTTCAATTCCATATTTAATAATTTACAAGTCACTTTCGTATTTTTCAAAGTGAGCGAAAGGAAGATCTAAGAACTTGTGTATAGAAATTATGCAAATAAATGGCATTTAAATCATCATAGACTATATTAGTGATTATTTTTGAAAAGAATTATTATTAGTTGCTAATAATATACGTCCACAAACAGAAAATTCACTGTGAAATTCTATTAAAACGGTACAATTCAAATTTTAAAAGTCACTTTCGCTCACTTTCGCTCACTTTCGTCAAAAATCTCACTTTCGTATTTTAGGCATACCGCTGTACGAGAAGTACGGGAAATAGTCATTTCTGTAAGAAAACATAAACGTGAAAATCGTGAAAAAAAAAAAAGAAATTTTATTTTTTTGCATTTAATTTGATTTAAATGTCATTTATAGTGAACAGTAAAAGGGCATCGAATACCTATCATGGTCCCCATGGTTTTCTCCTACAGTTGGTACACAGATTTTAACTTGTCACGTATGTCCTAATTTTCATCTCGTGCTAAATTTTGACTTTCTAGTTAAAAAAGCCTAGTTTACACTTGACAGTGACAGATCGGTCAAAGTCTATGTTGGAGCAAGGCATCACTTACCAGTCACTTAAAGTAACCAGTTAAACGGAAAACTTTCAAAAACAGGTAGGTCGAGACTTTTAAAAGTTGTTAAAACACCTTTAAATTTCTTCTACAATTTAATCATCTTAATTAAAAATAATTTTGTTTTTGCTGTACATGTATCATTGTAAGAATTATAGGACAATTTTCTAAGGTAGTTTTTTTAAACCTGAAAAATCCTTCGGCACTGACAACAGTACATTTTGAATCTCAGACAGCAGGGCCTCTTCTAGTCCAATATATTAGACGTTACAGGCTTGTTATAGTTTTTGTTGCTTTGCCCAGAAGCAAAAATATCTCAAAGCGACGTCATATTTATAGGACTAGGCCTCTTCAATCATTTGGTAGACTAAATATATAGACCAATCACATGGTACAGCAACTTCGGGTAATGTCGACACTGGTGTAATTTCGACACCTACTTCCATTTTCCTATTATATTAACCAATAAAGCACCATTTTCTACATGATTTAAATCAATTTTACGATGTCAGAACTATATATGATGTCATCACTTGCTCTTGGTCTTTTAGGCATTTTCCTTTTCTAGAATTTTCCGGTCTGGATGTCATTGCTCATAATCTTATCCGAAAAAACGCCATTTACAGAATCTTATAGGAAGGGTCGATAACTCAGGCACATAACTTTATCATCATTTCGTATTTTTGTATTTGTTTCGATGCAAATAAACCTTAAATATGAATGTTATGAACATGTAACCTTGAGTTTATTCTCAATTATAAGACGCATAACAATTGTACAGGGGTGTCGGAATTGAACGATACTTATCTTCTCTGTCGGCAAATTTCGACACATACAAATATTAAAACTTTAAATTCACAAAAGAATCTAGTTACTAGCTCTAAATTCATTAATAAATAATTCAAATATGTTAATTAAAAAAACCCCAAAAAAAACATACATTATGTTATTTTAATTTCAAGGTGCCAAACTGCAGAATGCTATTCACAATTTTCATAATTTCCGACGCTGTAATGACATTACAAACTTTACTTCAACAAAATTTAATGTGCATTAATTGTAATTAACATAAAGATTTAGCATCACCAGACCTTCATAAGTCTTTTGATCAGTTGCTGTCTATTCAGACTTTGCAGTCTGCTAACCCTGTATTTTTTTCTGGTTAGACATCATTCTGTACACTGTCATAAACACTGAGTCATCTGCTCGTCCTATGCCGTTTCCTTATGATCCTGTCTCGTCTACTCACAAAGAACTACCGACTACTGTCATGAGCATTAAATCTTCTGCTCACCCTACGTCGTCTGATAGTCCAGTGTCACTCCTCTTTTGTCTTTGGACAAATGATGAAGATGGTGACACTGACAAATGGATTAAATGGTTAGCACCACAGCAAGATTGTTAGAAGTGGCTAATACCTATAATTTAAACACTACAAATGTAACTTAATAAGATATTGTCCACATGCCATATAAATTGTAAAATATTTAAAGTTGCTGTTTAAAATTCTTGTGATCAAAACACTCCAGTAGACAGTTAAAAATTATGAATAGGAATGGTTGCCAGGTACAATGTAGTTCAGGCATTTGCCTCACAACCAAGGGATCAAGGGTTTTAACTCTACCGGGATCATAAGCATATATCTGTCAGTACTCACAGTATATAACTCTCCACTAATAGGGAGAAAATATGTAAGGGGATGGGCAGCTCAGCTGGTACAGTTGTGGTATGGAACATGTATTCTCACTATTTCTGAGGATCCTGGTTTGGAGTCCCAGTTAGACTGCACATTCTCTCACCCTGTGATTATTAATAGAGATAAGATGATGTATGTTGGTAATACTTGTGTTTTTTTACTTCAAGGTTGATTTTTTTTTCAGAAAAATTCTGCTTGCTGAACAATGGAATCTAAGTTTAGTCACCTGCCAGACATTAAAACTATCCAGCCTGATAGGCTGATCAAGTATCGGGTCAGTGAGGACAAGTTCTCAGCAGAAGTTTTACTGCCAGGATTGTCATATACAGATTTTGATCAGAAAATTGGAGGTAATATTTACTTTTGCAAGCCATTTTAAATTTCTTCAAAGTAAAGGTCAATGGTGGTTTACTGGTATTTGAAAATTTAGTCCAACTTCCTCAAATAAAGAATATCATGAAGTTCAGTATTAAATCACAAATTATTCAGAAAAATGAAATTATTTTACAGTGATGGTTGTCATTTATTTTCTCCTTACCTTTAAACAAGCATTTTCACAGATGCATTATGGGTATAAATTGTTCCCCTTTTTTGTTGGTATTTAAGATAAGCTAATATTAAAAGAGCACTTAGCAATTTAATAAGGTTATGTTTCTCAGGTGTTTTCAAAGAATGTTCTCAATAACCAGAGGCCCACCTGAAGTAAGATGTCGGGTATTACTGTTTTAAGACAGTCCAAATCACCAAAGGAGTTTCACAGAAGCATGAAACACATTTTTATTAGATTTTCAAGGCTTTTATACTGAGTATCAAATGAATTTAGTTTCAGAGCAACTGCTGAATATTCTAGTTGATATATCTTTTTACAATAATTGGAATTAAAACCAGCCATTTCTTTGATATAAATGAACAATTATTTCATATTATTATTTGAATATTTTTCAAAAAACAAACAAACATTATTGTTAAGAAAGGAAATGAACAACCTAATATTTTTCCAGGTAAAGTAGGTCTCTGGTCCTTGGGAAAAGTTTTTGAAAGCATCAGATCAGTGGCAATGGCAACAGGATTCATGTATTACCTTGATTTACTACACAAACCTAATCGTACTTTGTTTGTTGGTGGCCATGTTTTAACATTGAATAAAGATTTCCATAATATTAGGTATTCTAACATGTTTGGACGTAAGAATTTCTTGAAAGCAGATATATACATTTCTGATGTTGGAAAGTCTTCGTACACTGTGGCAACTGACTTGTATGATTTTCAATCAGGAGTGAAGTTATGTTCATGCAAAACCATTCAAGTGTTTGTCGATAAACAATTAAGAAAGCCAGTACCTTTGCCTGAAGAAATATTTGTGGGTTTAGATAATCATCTGAAGTCGGTTAAAAGGCAAACCATTAAACGTGAGAAGATGCCATCTATTCCATCTGAAGCATTTCAGTATGAAATAAAAGCACTTCATAGTGATAGTGATTTCAATCATCATGTCAATCAAGCAATGTACATAAAGTGGTGTTCGGATGCCGGTTCACTAGGAGCACATAAAGGACATTTTTCATACTTCAAGAGGCACATTGAACTTTATCCGTTAAAGTCTGCGGAATACCAATTTATAGGAGAAACATTAGTGAATGATATTGTGACAGTAAATGTTTGGGAAGATGTCACTGTTAAAGATAAGGTTTTACGATTTGCAGTCACCAGAAGTGGCAGAATAGTATTTGTCCTTAAATTAGAATTTTATGACGGAAAGCCAGTAGAAGTGTTGCCACACCTTGAATCGAAGCTTTAAGATTTTGTAAAACTCTAGTAAACTTGATCAGTGGTTTTACTTATTTGTGGATATGTAGATGCGTACATGTGTGTGTGTATTTAGTCTTTTGTTGGAATTAGAAGTTTCGCTTGAAAATTTGATAACTATTTTAAAATACAAGTTGAACACAATTGTTCGGTCAATGAAATGAAAGTCTTTCTATATATTTTGTTTGAGGGTATGTACAAGAATCTTTTATTGTTCCTTCTTTTTATGAAGCCGACAGTATATCAAAACTTTTCCCAAAGACCAAAGAGGACATTTTATCATGGAAGGTTGTTCTGATCTTTTGATTTTTTAAGACAATAGATGAACAAATCTTGTTGTTTTTTGACAAATGCTATAGTTACTTTTTTCGTGTGAGTGAACGCTTTCATTTCCTTTTTACAGGTAAAGTTTCCCTATGGTCTTTGGGAAAAGTACTTGAGGCGGCAAGGTGGCAAGGGATGATTCATGGATTTATTTACTACCCTGAAACGCGTGTTGAAAATGCCTTCTTTGTCGCTAGTCAGTCCATCAAATTTAGTAAAAAATTTAATGATATCCGTTACAAAAGCCACTATGGTGAAAATCGGCCTCTCAGGGCTAAAGTTTACGTGAGTAATGTTGGAAAAACATCATTTACCATAGCATTAGACTTATTTGATGACAAATCAGGAGTTAAACTGGCGCAAAATCTGTTAGTTGGTGTGAATGTTAGTAGAAATAAAAGGAAACCAGCTCCAATACCAAAATATTTCTATAACAATCTGGACCAATATTTGAAGAATGTAGAAAATAGAACCATTGAAAGATCTGTTCTTCCAACCATTCCTAGTAAGGCTTTCCGTTATGAAATCAAGTGTGTTCATAGCGATTGTGACATGAATAAACACATCACTCAAGCTGCATATCTAAAATATTGTTCTGACGCGGCATCAGTCGGCTCTCTGACAGGACATTTCGACCAGTTTCGCAGGCACATTGAGCTTTATCCGTTAAAGTCAACAGTGTTTCATTATATAGGAGAGGCTTTAGTTAACGATACTATAGCTGTCAAGGTCTGGGAAAAAGAAGGATGTTTCAGGACATTAGATTTTGCGATAACAAGGAAAGAAAAGATAATCTTCATTATGAAGATGGAATTTTATGATGGCAAACCAGCTGTTGTCTCTCCACATCTTGTGTCCAAGTTATGAAAAAATAATTTCATGAAGAGAGATATCTTTAAGATTATTTCCCAGGGACCAGAATGATATACATGTACCTTTTTATGACAATTTAAGAATACTTTTAAGACTTATTTTTAGTTTATTGAAGTAGCAGACCTGGCCTGGTTTTACTTTCAAACAGACAAGCTATTCTAATTTTATTTTTATTTAATGTGTATATAAATGTATAGATTTACTGGTATGTTAAACTATTAAAATAAAAAGGAAAAAAAGAATTTTTTTTTTTCACACCTTAGTTTTATTTTTAGTGCCGAGTAGGATAAGGCATCTTTCTTAAATCATCACCTTAGTTAAGTCTTAGTTAAGTCTTTCGATATTCAATAGAAGTTAACCAGAGTTATTGCACTAAGGTGATGAAATTGCAGTTACTGTTTTCTTTATCTTTAGAAGTCTTATAATCTATATAGGTAACAAAGTTTTACTATTCAGCAAAACTGGTTTTACTTTTCAACAGGTAAGATACATTTTCCGGCTTTGGCGAAGATATGCGAAAGTGTCCGCTTTGTTACCTTCAGTAAGGACTTCACCTATTTTGCCAGGAGACATCGTAACACTGGTGCTGTACTGTTCGTTGTAAGTCAGATGTTTAGTTTCACCCATGCAGCACACAACTTGCGGGGGAAAAATCATTACGGCATCAATAAGCCTCAACGATTTTTGTGCTATCTCTCTCACGCTGGGAAGACGTCATACACAACAAATATGGACTGGTTCGACTCGGACAATTGTAAGATTGGAAGTTTTATGACCAAACATGTTGCAGCAGACGTGAATACGAGAAGACCTGTGCCCCTTCCAGACTATTTCTTCAAAGATATTGAGTCTCATTTCAGTCATATCAAGCCTCAAACAATGGATAAGGCGGATATACCCATAATTCCTAGCAACGCATATCAGCTTAATATCAGAGTGCTATATAGTGACTGTGATGATAATTATCATGTTAATCAAGCGACCTACTTAAAATGGTGCTCTGATGCGGCCTCAGAAGGTGCTGAAAATGGATATTTTTCATACTTCAAAAACTTTATTGAACTGTATCCAGTGAAGGATATGAAGATATATTACAGTGGAGAAGGGCTTGTGAAGGATGAATTAGTGGTTCATGTGTGGGAGTGTAAAAAAGACGCAAGTTGTCTGGAATTTGCCATTCTAAAACAAGAAAATGTTATTTTTCATATGGGAATGACATTTTACGATTCCAAGATTGATAAAGCCACAACAAAAACTGTTCCTAAACTGTGATCACGTCGACTTGTAACTTTCGATAATTTTATACATGTACAGTATTATGTGTAAATCATACTACGCTGAAAATCTTAGACTTGCCCATCATTCTATCTGGACAAAACCATTTACAATTTGCAGGGAAAAATTTAAAACATTTTTTGACTGAACAGCAAACATTGCAGACTATGATCAGATGGCAAAAATGTGCTGGCTGATCTTGGTCTGCACTGGTCGCATGGGTAGAATCTGTTGCCTCTAGCAGGCCAACAGTTTACTAAACCTATGAATAAATTAGGTCAACTATGTGTTATGGAAGAATATTGTATGAAATTTATATCAACAGCTTGGTGTGAAAGGGTTGTAACTCCATCTTTATTGTGCCCCCACATTAGTGGCGGGCATTTAGATTTACCCTTGTCCGTCTGTCTGTCCGTCCGTCCATCCGCACTCACAGGAGAGTTATTATGTGGCTAGAGGGACAATAGGTAACTGTTCTTTCTCTTTGATGTCATTCATTCCGTAATGCTTTTATGTGGCTATTTTCTTTTGTGTGGCTAAAAAGAACAATAGAGAGAACAATAGAGTAGCCACATAATTACTGTCCTGTGCGTCCGTCCGTCCTTCCGTCCGTCCGTCCGTTCTCTTTTGTGTCGCACGTAACTCAAAAAGTATTTGACCTAGTCATGAAACTTTACAGGAATGTTGATCAGCATGTGAAGTTGTGCACCTGGGTATTTTCGTCTGGATATTTTTAGTATTTTTAGAGTTATTGCCCTTGACTTAGTAAAATTTTGCAATTTTCAACTTGTGTCGCATGTAACTCAAAAAGTATTTGACCTAGAGTCATGAAACTTTACAGGAATGTTGATCAGCATGTGTAGTTGTGCACCTGGGTATTTTCGTCTGGATATTTTTAGTATTTTTAGAGTTATTGCCCTTGACTTAGTAAAATTTTGCAATTTTCAACTTGTGTCGCATGTAACTCAAAAAGTATTTGACCTAGAGTCATGAAACTTTACAGAAATGTTGATCAGCATGTGTAGTTGTGCACCTGGGTATTTTCGTCTGGATATTTTTAGTATTTTTAGAGTTGTTGCCCTTGACTTGGTAAAATTTTGCAATTTTCAACTTGTGTCGCATGTAACTCAAAAAGTATTTAACCTAGAGTCATGAAACTTTACAGAAATGTTGATCAGCATGTGTAGTTGTGCACCTGGATATTTTCGTGTGGATTTATTTAGTATTTTTAGAGTTATTGCCCTTGACATTGTAAAGTTTTGCAATTTTCAACTTGTGTCGCATGTAACTCAAAAAGGATTTGACATAGAGTCATTAAACCTTATGGGAAGGTTGCTCAGCATATTAAGTTTTGCTCCTGGGTATTTTCTTCTGGATATTTTTAGTATTTTTAGAGTTATTGCCCTTGACTTAGTAAAATTTTGCAATTTTCAACTTGTGTAGCATGTACATTTGTAACTCAAAAAGTATTTAACCTAGAGTCATGAAACTTTACAGAAATGTTGATCAGCATGTGTAGTTGTGCACCTGGATATTTTCGTGTGGATTTATTTAGTATTTTTGGAGTTATTGCCATTGACTTAGTACAATTTTGCAATTTTCAACTTGTGTCGCATGTAACTCAAAAAGGATTTGACATAGAGTCATTAAACATTATGGGAAGGTTGCTCAGCATATTTAGTTTTGCTCCTAGGGTTTCGCTTGTGGATTTATCCAGTATTTGTAGAGTTATTTCCCTTGACTTAGTAAAAACTGTTTCATTATGTTGTTATTTGTTCCTTGAGTGCTTGAGTTAGAATCGACCAACTTTACAGGAATAATGATCAACATCACTTAATTACAGGAATAATGTTTCACATCACTGTGAAGCTATTAACCTGGGACTTTGCATGTGGATTTTTTTTCAGTTTTTTTAGAGTTATTGCCCCTGACTTACAGTAGTATAAATTTGCAATTTTCAACTTGGGGTTTGCTTGGGGATTTATTTAGTATTTGTAAAGTTCTTGCCCTTTACTTAGTAAAAAGATTTTTAGTTTTCAAAAATTTTTTGACCTAGAGTCATAAGATTGACAGAACAGTGGCGCGGTGGGGGCACCCGTGTCCTATGGACACATTTCTAGTTTAATATGAGTTACAATCCTTTTGCACCAAGCCCTCAATATGATCTAAATGATGTATAAAAAGACCAACTCAAAAGTTTTTTTGTAAAAAAAATGTTCACAGAGACAGTCTACATTGAGAGAATTTGCTACGGTCAAGATTGCTCTATGGTCAAGATTGCTATGGTCAAAAACCATAATTAGTTTGTCAATTTTGAGTGGTTTTGTGAACTGTTCTTTCTCATTATCCATTTCCTTTCTATTTTTGTACTACTCTTTTGTGTTATATCGATGATACCAAGCTATCATGTTGTTTAACCTTTATTTTGACCTTTCAGAATATTCATTGAAAATACAAGGGATGTAAGGGGAATTTTTCCTTTTGTGATATTTAATGGTATCCTTTAGAGTAAGCCAGTTTATAAGGATGACCACACTAACACTGTAACACTATGCATCTTCTATTTGGAAGTTGTGTGTCCATCAAGCAATTGTTAATTATGCAAAAAATGTTGTGATAGAATGAAAACATATTCATCATTTCCAACAATATTCTTGTTTATAATGGTTAATTACAAAAGCTGACAGTAAATTCTGCTATAGCAAGTGATTTTAATGACCACTGGTACTGTTACAGAGAACACTGATTCAGATGTTAGTATATGAGTTGTGTAATCGAGGAATTTATCTTAATGAATGAATTTACAAGATAAGATTTTCAAAATAAATGAAATGAGTTTTCTTCCATACAGGTAAAGTGCATCTTTCATCATTAGCAAAGATATGTGAATGTGTTCGCTCAGTTGCATTCAGTAAAGGCTTAAAAGGATATAACTTTTTCCCGGACAATCTTCGTAGAACTGGAGTAATAGTGTTTGTAGTTGGTCAGTTGTTCACATTTACGCAAGAAGCACATTACCTTCGTAAGAGGAGTCATTTTGGACTTAACAAGCCACAAAGATTTTTATTGCATTGGAGTCACGCAGGAAAAACATCATACACTACAAACGTAGACTGGTTTGATACCAATAACCAGAAAATTGGATCATTTCTCACAAAGCATATTGCAGCAGACGCAGAAACAAGACGACCAGTGGCCCTGCCTGATGATTTCTTTCAAAACATTCAGGCGCTTTTGCTACTATTCATCCGCGCACAATTGAAAAAGTACCTTTGCCAATAATTCCAGGCAAGGCATATAGTTTGAAGGTCATAGCGCTATACAGTGACTGTGATGATAATAATCATGTTAATCAAGCGACCTTCTTAAAATGGTGCTCTGATGCGGCCTCGGCTGGTGCTATTGCTGGACATTTTTCGATCTTCAACAAACATATCGAACTGTATCCACTGAAATCTATGGAATTGTATTATAGTGGAGAAGGTTATTTGAATGATGAATTAGTTGTAAATGTTTGGGAATGTCCTCTTGAAGTCAACACCTCTCTAGCATTTTTAAGGAAAGAAGTATCATTTTTCACATGAACATGTCATTCTATAGTAATCAGTCTGTTGATAATAGTTCAAAAATGTAACACAGAAATACATTTGTATTTTGCCTTGATGTATTGAAATCATGCAATATTTTTATGAATAATTAGTTCACTGCCAGTATACTATGGAAGCCTGTTTGTGCCACCTTAATTTTTTCTGTTAGTATACTATAGAAGCCTGTTTATGTCACCCTAAATTTTTTCTTTTAGAATGCATTTTTTATCAGCCTTTGTGTAAAGCTATTTTTAGTAGCAAATTTTTGATGATGAGAAGTTTTTAGTATCGTGATTATTATAATGAATGAATTTTTTATTAAAATATCTCAATATTTTGTTGACAGTGACTGTTTGCGTGATATATACATATAATATTATTGTGTCACATTCATTAATCATCAGACCTGTATTCTTCCCCCCCAAAAAACTATCACAAAATCAAATATGACATTGCATGCAACTGAGTGTGTGAAATTTGCATTGATGATATCATGCCAACACTGTAGATGTTATAAACTGATTTTTTCCTGTAAGCCAAACCTATTTTGGCTTAAAGTTTATGAATTATATCGGATCAAGGATCAGGATCAATATTTAATTTGTTTCAATTTTTAAACAGTAAATCTGGACAAGATCATTCATTGTTTATAGTGAAAATTACCAAAAATATACTGATTTAACATTGCAGACCATGATCAGATGGCACAGGTGCCAACCCTGTGCGTGGTAGCCCCGTGTGTTGCCGCCCCGTGCATGGCGGATCATCTTTGTCTGCAATGGTCACATGGGTAGATTCTGTAGCCCCTAGTAGGTTTACAGTTAAGTTAATAAATGTAATACTACATAAAATATGGAGAAATACTGAAATATTGATTTTGATCCTGAATATTCATATTTCTTTGTGGTGCCTCTATTCTTTAGAAAATGCTAACAAAATTGAAATAAAAGTGTTTAATTAGAAAAGTGTTTAATTTAGTGAAAATTGTAAGTTTGTTAGAAGTTGTGGTAACTTTCAGATGCACCACAACAATGAACATTTGATTAGTAATCAAAATATTAAAACAGAACAATGTTCTAAATTTACAATTATGTTAATTATGATTATGTTACCCACACCCCTGCAGTAACCCAAACTGAGATTCAAACATTTTTCTATCTATATAATGCCAGGCCAGCCTGAATGTCCGTGTAGTGTGATCAGGCTCTATAATACAGTAGAAAGGTCAGTTTTTGTATTTTTATATGTAAACCTCCTATGTTTTGAATGAACTGTTCCAGTTCCAAAGCAGGACAAATCCATTACCTAAATTCAGCAGGTTAAATGTTAAAGTATATTTGTAAAGACAAGTCATAAACTTAACTAAGAGCATGAGTAATGAGCATTACAGATGGTTTTGTTTTTGATATGTCTTTGTAGTTCAGTCTAAAATTGTAGAAAGTTGTTAATGATATACATATATGTAAAGGACCCAAAAATACGTATGATTTGATTTCTTGTATTAAAACAGGTAAAATGACTCTTTGGAGTTTGGCAAAGCTACATGATTGTGTTCGTTCAACTGCATGGTTTCAGGGTTTCAATTACTTTCAAGACCTCTACCATCCTGGCTGCAGTATAACGTTGTTTGAAGTCAAGCAGGTTTTCACATTAAGTCGGGAGGCACATGATGTCAAGTTCAGCAGCTATTTCTGTTTGAATAAACCACAGAGATTTTTATTGCATGTTTCTCATGTTGGACAGACAACTTTTACCTTAGTGATAGATTGGTTTAATGAAATAAACGTTAAGATTGGCTCGTTCTCTTCAAAACTTTGCAATGTAGATCGTAAATCAAGAAGGCCAACACCTCTGCCTGACGCTTTCTCTAAGAAGAATATGGACGATCATTTTAAAAAGTATCCAATGACATCTTTGCCAAAGTCAGACAGTCAACAAATGTCTAATTTTGCATTCAGCTTCAATACTAAAGCCCTGTATAGCGATTGTGATCAAAATAACCATGTAAATCAAACTACATATGTGCGATGGTGCTCCGATGCTGGGGCTGCTGGAGCAATACATGGACATTTTAAACAATTTGAAAATTTCCTTGAAAAGTATGCAGTGAAAAGTATAGAAATGAACTTTGTTGGGGAGGCTTTAGTTAATGATGACATACTTATAAATGTTTGGGAAAATGAAAACGAAAGTAGTTGTTTAATGTTTTCAATTGGAAAGGAGGGAAAAGAAATTTTCAATATGAAAATGACATTTTATAGTATGTAAGGTAATGGCATTTGTTGAGCTATGGTTATAATGATGTATAATCAAAAATGTATGGTGTTTTTAGATAGATAATTTAATGTATAAATATGCATAGTTCAGTAGGATGAATGATGTTCAGACTTTCAAATTATACAAGGTGAAATTGGACTATAATATAATTTACTAACAAGTGGAAGTATTAGCTTCTTCAAAATTATGTCGCTTTTCTGTCGATCAATATCAAACCTCATCTTTATTATTCCACTATCAATTACTGAGAAAATACTTAAGTGCTCCTTTTCAACAAATTTTGAAAGACTACCTATTACTGGGAGATTTAATAAACCAAGAGTGCTTTCTTTAATAAATGATTACTGCAGACTTTTTTATGTTATTATTTTTTTTTTCAAAAAGTTTTAGCAATGAAAAGCTTTGTCAGAGACCTGGTTCAATCATTGGTTTTTAGTAGTTTAGTAGTATCCTATTGTCAATTTTTTTCTTTAATATGAATATTCTGATATAAAATTATAGATAATTGGTAACTTGCTTTGAAGACAACATGTCAAAACAAAAAATTACTGATATAATAAAAATGATTTTTTTTTACTATATGGGAAGGAGTAGTTCTTTAAGAAACAATCAAACATTTTTATTGCAGGTAAGATGAACCTCTGGTCTATGGCAAAGCTTTTTGAATGTATTCGTTACGCAGTGTTACCCTATGGCTTTGGGCATTTTGATAGGCTGAAAGATGATGAACACTCAATATTTATGGCAAGTACAGCATACCATATCTCTGAATATGGTAATACCCTGAATACCAGACCACATTGGGGATTGAACTTCCCCATGTACACAACATTAGATATAATTTATTCAGGATCATCTGCGTTTTGTTTCGAAATAAAATTGACCAACTACGAAAACAAGAAATTACTAATGTCTGCTAGAATGACATTTGTCTACATTGACTACAAAACAAGAAAGCCGGCACCATTTCCAGGTTGGTACATTGAGGCGAAAAAGTTAAAAAGCTTCGGACCGGCTTTACCGCGATTAGCCACTCCAGAAATTCCTGGGAATGCTTTCCAGTATGAAGTAACGTCATGTTATAGTGATATTGACCATAATGGGCATGTGAATCAGTCCATATATGTCAAATGGTGTACCGATGCAGGCACCGAAGCAGCTTTAAAGGGACTGTACTCTGGTTTTACAGAGAATATTGGGAAATACCCACTTGATAATTTAGAAATAAAGTATATCGGGGAAGGATTTGTAGAAGAGAACTTTGTAATTAACACGTGGCAGGATAAAGTGTCGCCTCTAATTTTACACTTTGCAATAACAAAACAAGGGGAACTTACAATAGTAGCAAAGTTCTCATACAAAACAGCTGATATAGGTGCTAGGTTATAAACTTTAGCTTGTTGTGAAGAAATTACTTTGACCTAATAAATATAATTTATTCCATATATTAAAGAAGGAAATGCTTATATGTGCTGCTACCAATTTGAAGCAGAATTTGTTACATGTTTAAGCTGTTGTTTTGCATTATTATAAAATGACTCTGGATTAAATACAATTTCTCAATGTTTATTTATTTCACTTTATTTAAATGATGAATGATCACTTTCTAATTTTACAATACTGTAGATCAAAAAACACTAAAAGCATAATGTATATACATGTATGTAAAACCGAATGAATGTATGTTATACTAAAATAACTATTAAATGTATTAATTTTCTCTGTAAATGAAAATTTAGGAAAGAACAAATTTTATTATGACTTTCTCAAAGTAAAACATTAAGACACAGTTTTTACATTTAATATAACCATTATTTCAAAGTCATATTTAGTCAAGACTTTGACTGAGTATACAAACAAATTGACAATGTTCACAATTTTACTCAATATCACATTTTATACAATTTTATTGTCAAAAATTCATTTTTCTCCTATTCTTAACAAAACAAATAGCGAACAAGATAAAAAATTACACAATGTAATTAGATGTACAGAAATTAATAATGTACATGTATTTTCTTTTAGATAACAGTATACTGTACTTTACATTAAGTTTGTGTTTATGATTACCTCTTACCATGATTGATTTGTTTAAAAAATGAAAACTTGCCCTGCCCTGAATTGTTTAAGTGAAGGGGCTATAACATAGATAGGTAGACTTAGTATTAAAGCAGCATGCCTCCAGATTCATGACATGATAATTTTCAATTTTGAAACTTAATGTAAAAGTAAAATATTGTCAAGTGAACAAAGAAATTAATTTACATGTTTCAAGTTGCACTTTAAATCCACGGTTGTTACCAAAAAGAGGTCAAAGTTTGCATAAATAGCCCTTTAAATACTGCATAAGTAACCCAGTTACTGTAGAACTATGGTGAAAAAATCTACAAAAATTAATCATTAAATCATTTATCACACATAACATGAAAATTATTACTTCAATCTTTTTTCTTTTTGTAAATTTCTTAGTACATTTTTCTTAAGTTTGATTGTCTTAAAGCAGCACGCCTCCAGATTTATGCTAATTTTCATGAAAATTTTGAAAATATATTTGAATGTAATATATTGTGAAATAACCAAAAGGAAGCCATTTACACATTATCAATGACACTTACAAGCCATGTAAATTACCAAAAAGTAGTCAAAATATGCATAAATAACCCTTACTGCGTTAGTAACGCAGTAAAAATATAGTTGCAAATACTAAAAAATTAGTCATTAACTGCACATAATATGTAAAATATTAGTTAAATCTTAAACCATTTTATGTTTCCTAAAATCGTAGTACATATTTCTAAAGTTTGATTCTATCAAAATATTTTGACTCATCTTGAGGCATGCAGCTTTAAAATATTTTGGCATATATGTAATTGCAGCATTAATAATATTGGCTGACCTGAGGTCCTGTACCAGTTGCAAATACAAATCATTATAAAATATAGTATTTCAAGGGTTAAACGGTTATTTTGTAACAATGAGATACTAAACATTTCATAATTAATGTATCATTTTAATTTATTGTTGAAAATTTGAAATTAATAAAAAGTAATCAGCACAAAGATTTTAGTTGTGTTGTTTTATTAGCTCACCTGATCATAGAATTTATTCAATCAGTGATCAGGTAGTGTTATATTAGCTCACCTGATCATAGAATTTATTCAATCAGTGATCAGGTTGTGTTATTAGCTCACCTGATCATAGAATTTATTCAATCAGTGATCAGGTAGTGTTATATTAGCTCACCTGATAATAGAATTTATTCAATCAGTGATCAGGTTGTGTTATTAGCTCACCTGATCATAGAATTTATTCAATCAGTGATCAGGTAGTGTTATATTAGCTCACCTGATAATAGAATTTATTCAATCAGTGATCAGGTTGTGTTATAAGCTCACCTGATAATAGAATTTATTCAATCAGTGATCAGGTTGTGTTATTAGCTCACCTGATCATAGAATTTATTCAATCAGTGATCGGGTTGTGTTATTAGCTCACCTGATAATAGAATTTATTCAATCAGTGATCAGGTTGTGTTATTAGCTCACCTGATCATAGAATTTATTCAATCAGTGATCAGGTTGTGTTATTAGCTCACCTGATCATAGAATTTATTCAATCAGTGATCGGGTTGTGTTATTAGCTCACCTGATCATAGAAGTGATCAGGTTGTGTTATGTGATAACATGATATACCACTGCATTGCACATATAATATTTAAGTAATATCTTCTCCTAAACAACATATGATAGATTGTGACAAAATAAATTACAGGAATGATCATTCAAGGGCCCTCAATCTACAAGCACTAGGTTTTTTAGCTCACCTGTCACAAAGTGACAGGGTGAGCTTTTGTGATCGCTTTTCGCCTGGCACCCGTCTGTTGTCCATCGATAAACTTTTACTTTAAACGACATCTCATCATAAACTGCTAAGCCAATTTCATCCAAACTTCACAGGAATATTCCTTTGGTGGTCACCTTTAAAAATTTTTCAAACTCTGGTTGCCATGGCAACCAAAAGAAAAAACTTAAAATATCTTCTTTTAAAAAACCCAAAGAGCTAGAGCTTAAATATTTGGCATGGAACATCTTCTAGTGAGTGTCAACCAAGTGGGGTCAAAATTGGCCCCACCACAGGGGGTCTTTAATTTTTATACGCCCGTTTGAAAAACGGGACGTATTATGGGAACGCCCCTGGCGGGCGGGCGGGCGGCGTCCAATTTTGTCCGGAGCATATCTCCTACATGTATGGAGGGATTTTAATGAAATTTCATAGAAATGTTCACCATTATGAGAAGCCATGTCACGCACATAAACTAGGTCTCTAGGTCAAAGGTCAAGGTCACACTTAGAGCTCGTTGAAAAACGCTTGTCCGGAGCAAAACTTCCACATGCATAGAGGGATTTCAATATAACTTGGCACAAATGTTCACCATTGTGAGGCAGAGTGTTGCGCACAAAATTCAGGTCCCTGCAGCCAAGGTCAAGGTCACACATAGAGGTCAAAGTTTAGATAAAAATATACAGATGTGTATAGGGACGATTTAATCATCTTTTATTGAGGGATTGTAACACAAATGGTCATTATCATGACTACGGCTGTGACACATGTACTTTAGGTCAATATATGCAAGGTCAAGGTCACTAAAGATGGTGAAATATCCAGATTTTGTCTGGAGCATATCTCCTACATGTATGGAAGAATTTTTATAATACTTTATGAAAATGTTCACCACCATGATATGTATTGCTCCATGCATGATCCAGGTCAAAGGTCAAGGTCACACATAGAGCTCATTGAAAAACGCTTGTCCGGAGCAAAACTTCTACATTCGTAGGGGGATTTCAATATAACTTGGCACAAATGTTCACCATTGTGAGGCTGAGTGTCGCACGCAAAATTCAGATCCCTGCGACCAAAGTCAAGGTTACACATAGAGGTCAAAGTTCAGATAAGAATTTGAAGATGTGTATAGGGACCATTTAGTCATCATTTATTGATGGATTGTAGCACAAATGGTAACTATCATGACTACAGGTGTGACACATTTAATTTAGGTTAATATTTGCAAGGTCAAGGTCACTGGAGATGATTAAATATCCAGATGTTGTCCGGAGCATATTTTCTACATGCATGGAGGAATTTTAATGTTACTTTATAGAATTGTTCACCACCATTAGACGTAGTGCCCTGCACATGAAGTCTCTAGGTCAAAGGTGAAGGTCACAGTAAGAGCTCATAGAAAAATGCTTGTCTGGAGCAAAACTTCTACATGCATAGAGGGATTTCAATATAATTTGGCACAAATGTTCATCATTGTGAGGCTGAGTGCCGTGCATAAAATTCAGGTCCCTGCGACCAAGGTCAAGGTCACACATCCTGTGCATATCTTCCCTACTGATTTGTTTTAAGGTTCATTTAACAACACAGTGCCAAGAATAAAAACTTGCTTGCTAGATAACACTTATTCATAATGCCCCCATCTCAATCTAAAGCTTTCGTAAACGGGCGTATTTTGTGACTATGGCACCCTTGTTCTTTTATGTATATAGTAAAAACGATAAATATATATTTGAAATTGTGGACATGCGTCATGAACAATTACTTTAAACAACATCTTCTCTGAAACAAATGTGTGCACATTTACCAAACTTTACAGGAATGATCCTTGGGTGGTCCTCTTTCAAATTGATCAAATGGTTCCTGTCTGTTGTTAAAAAAAACAACTAGAAATGTGTCCATACGACACGGGTGCCTCCACCGCGCCACTGTTCTGTCAATCTTATGACTCTATGTCAAATTATTTTTTGAAAACTAAATTTCTTTTACTAAGTAAAGGGCAAGAACTTTATAAATACTGAATAAATCCACAAGCAAACTCCAAGGTGCATAAGTACACATGCTGACCAACATTCTTGTAAACTTTCAGGCCTACAAGTCAAATACTCTTTGAGCTATGCATGAACAAGTTGAAAATTGCAAATTTATACCACTGTAAGTCAAGGGCAATAACTCTAACAAAACTAAAAATAATCCACATGCAAAGTCCCAGGTGCATAGCTTCACAGTGATGTGAATCATTATTCCTGTAATTTAGTGATGTTGATCATTATTCCTGTAAAGTTGGTTGATTCTAACTCAAGCACTCAAGGAACAAATAACAACATAATGGAACGGTTTCTACTAAGTCAAGGGAAGTAACTCTACAAATACTGGATAAATCCACAAGCGAAATCCCAGGTGCAAAACTAAATATGCTGAGCAACCTTCCCGTAAGGTTTAATGACTCTATGTCAAATCCTTTTTGAGTTACATGCGACACAAGTTGAAAATTCCAAAAAAAAAATATTCTAAGTCAAGGGCAATAACTCTAAACTAAAATAAATGTTTTCTTAAACGGAGAAAGCTAGATCTTAGATATTTGACATGAAACAGTCACATGGACTTGTATCAAGATTGTTCAAATTAAAGCCTTGGAGTCAAGGGGGGTGGGGGGAATCACGTGACTTTGTATAGTAATACCCGCGAGAAAATGGTGACTGCTGAGCCCCGGTAAGTACCTTATCATGTTAAATCAAGGTGACAAACGTTTCTTAAATCAAAACAAAACCTAGCGTATCATATGCGCGGAAATTTTCTTCAAATGACAATGCAAAGTGCATTTTTCTTCGTTTTGTGGTTTTTGAGAACATTATTTGAATTGTGTGAAAATTGCTCTTTCAGCGATAGTAATCCACACGAAGCTGTATAATTTGGTACCAAAATAAATGAAAATAAGCTTATTAATTAATTGTTATGCTTTTGAAATATTAAATTTTAAATTAAATTTTGTTTGTATCCTTATTAAAGTCGTACTTATATGACATGACCGTCCTTGAATAAGACCTCTAAAATCTTGGTTTGAGTTTCGATTTAAACAGAGTGTGATTTAAATAACATTAAAATTAAAACTTGGTTGTTGTTTTTCATTTAATTCTTTACACTCTGAAATAAATTAATAATTGGGCAAAGGAGAATCAAATATTAACCTCTATATAAACAACGTATCTTGTCTCCTTGATGATCACTGGGTTACTGATAATCCAGTTACACAGGTGATTAGTATTTTTGGCTTTCTTCTTAAAAAATAAATTAGATTAATTAACATAAAGTTTTATATAAAATATTGACCTCAATATATATATATATATATATATATATATATATATATATATATATATATATATATATATATATATATATATATATATATATATATATATATATATATACAATGTATATAGTTCCTACCTTAATAAATTTCAAAGAAAACCACTTAAAATCAAAAGATACTATTAGATAGCATATCCACTGGTCAAGGACATTATCCATAATAAAAAAAACAACATTAGTTTCTATTGTTCTCAAGTGATTGAAATTACTATAATTTTAATAGTCACAGTGCAGCTGTGACCTTGACCTTTGACTTTATGACCTCAAAATCATTAGGGTACTCTACTGT
This sequence comes from Ruditapes philippinarum, assembly GCF_026571515.1. NCBI lineage: Eukaryota > Metazoa > Mollusca > Bivalvia > Venerida > Veneridae > Ruditapes > Ruditapes philippinarum. Next base: position 124,814 of record NW_026855960.1, on the reverse strand, counting down.
TCATAACCAATCCTCTTCACAAACTTCTAGAATTACGCCAAAACATTCCCTAGTTATTTGTTATAAAGAAAAGTATGTATGCATACAATATGATCCTACTTTAAAAAATATCGAACTACTTCTCTTTAATTAACATTTAAATGAGGAATATGTATTTTGTCATTGACCCGGAGATTATGTAACACATTTGCTAGTATATCATTTTGTCCTACCATACCTATGAACAGCGTTCACAGGAAAAAGCCGCTCAAATCACCGAAAACCAAAGAAAAATGGTTTGCGTTGAGTTCACCAAAGTTAAATTGTTTCAACTTACTCGCAGAGTCTACATGTATTTTTCCATCATAACTCATAATCGATTTTTCCAAACTAAACAATTTTGTGAAGCTAGATATGTCTGGTTTGTGGACAGTATTTGCCTTTTTTCCAAATTGAATACTTTTTGTTAAATTGGCGATAAATTGCAGTGTATTTGTTGAAATTTGCGAAAGATATTGATTTTGCCACTAAATAAAGGCCAAAAACGCATTTGTTTATCGAGACTGGTTTTGATATTAAATATAGACTTCATTGTACTTGTATTTGAGTGGTCATCCATCAACTAGATCTTCTTTTTCGATGCTATTTCCGGTAAACGCTGTAAAACAGTGTTAAAGCTGTACGCCTCCAGATGAGCCAAAAAATTTCAAGAAATCCAATCTTTAGAAGATTGTATTACATGTATTAAGATCTTAAGGAAAGTAAAAAGATTCAAAATTTAATTAATTATTTACATGTCATGTGCGATAAATGCACAAATTTACTGTATCAATTTCTGTAATTCTTCTGTGTTACTAACGCAGTAAGTGGTATTTATGCATACATGTATTTTGACCTCTTTTTGTAATTTACGTCGATTGTTAGTACCGTTTTCATTTTTTTCAATCATGTCTATGTGTAAACTACTTTCCTTAATGAGCTCACCAGAGCCGAAGGCTCAGGGTGAGCTATTAGTATCAAAGGGGGATGCTCCGGCGTCCGTCGTCCGTCGTCATGCGTCAACAATCGTCTTCTTCTCTGAAACTACTGGGCAGATTTACTTCAAATTTGGTCTGTAGCATCCTTGTGACAGTCACACTTGAATTTGCTCATGTCATTTCAATTGGCCCCTTTAAGGGGTCAGCAGAGCTAAAATAGAAAAACCTTTAAACATCTTCTTCTACAGAACTAATGGATGGATGATCACCAAACTTTGTCTGTAGCATTCTTGGGTAGTGTTTTATCAAGTTTGCTCATATTAATTTGATTGGCCCCGTTTAGGGGTCTCTAGGGCTAAAAATAGAAAAACATTTAAACATCTTCTACAGAACTAATGGATGGATGATCACCAAACTTTGTCTGTAGCATTCTTGGGTAGTGTTTTATCAAGTTTGCTCATATGAATGAGATTGGCCCCCTTTAGGGGCCGCTAAAGCTAAAAATAGAAAAAAAACATTTAAACGTCTATTTCTACAGAAATAATTAATGGATGATCACCAAACTTTGTCTGTAGCATTCTTAGGTAGTCTTTTATCAAGTTTGGTAATATTATTTTGATTGGCTCCTTTTAGGGGTCACTAGGGCTAAAAATAGAAAAACCTTTAAACATCTTCTCCTACAGAACTAATTGATGGATGATCACCAAACTTTGTCTGTTTTCTTCTTGGGTAGTGTTTTATCAAGTTTGCTCATATTAATTTGATTGCCCCTTTTAGGGGCCGCTAAAGCTAAAAATAGAAATACCGTTAAATGTCTATTTCTAGAGAACTAATCGATGGATGATCACCAAACTTTGTCTGTAGCATTGTTGGGTAGTCTTTTATCAAGTTTGCTAATATTATTTTGATTAGCCCCTTTTAGGGGTCTTTAGGGCTTAAAATAGAAAAACCTTTAAACACCTTCTTCTACAGAACTAATTGATGGATGATCACCAAATTTTGTCGACTGCATTCTCAGGTAGTGTTTTATCAAGTTTGCTCATATTAATTTGATTGGCCTCTTTTAGGGGCCACGAAAGCTAAAAATAGAAATACCGTTAAATGTCTATTTCTAGAAAACTAATTGATGGATGATCACCAAACTTTGTCTGTAGCATTTTTGGGTAGACTTTTATCAAGTTTGCTAATATTATTTTGATTGGCCCCTTTTAGGGGCCGCAAAAGCTTAAGATAGAAATACCTTTAAATGTCTATTTCTACAGAACTAATTGATGGATGATCACCAAACTTTGTCTGTAGAATTCTTGGGTAATCTTTTATCAAGTTTGCTCACATTAATTTGATTGGTATCTTTTAGAGGCCGCTAAAGCTAAAAATAGAAAAACCTTTAAACATCTCCTACTTCAGAACCAATTGATGGATGATCACCAAACTTTGTCTGTAGCATTCTTGGGTACTATTTTATCAAGTTTGCTCATATTAATTTGATTAGTCCCTTTTAGGGGCCACTAAAGCTAAAAATAGAAAAAACCTTCAAACATCATTTCCTACTGAAATAATTGATAGATGATCACCAAACTTTGTAGCATTCTTAGGTAGTCTTTTATCAAGTTTGCTCATATTAATTATACCCCCGCACAACAAAGTTGTAAGGGGGGTATACTGGAATCAGCTTGTCCGTCCGGCCGTCTGGCTGTCCTGCCGTCCGTCGGTTTTTTCTTGTCCGACCAATAACTTAAGATTCCTTTGACCCACAGTCTTCATATTTAGCATGGAGATTAGTCATGATTAGTAGATGACCCCTATTGATTTTGAGGTCACCAGGTCAAAGGTCAAGGTCACAGGGGCCTTGACTTCAAAAAGCTTGTCCGCCCAATAACTTAAGATTGCTTTGACCCATTGTCTTCATATTTGACATTGAGGTTAGTCATGATAAGTAGATGATCCCTATTGACTTTGAGGTCACCAGGTCAAAGGTCAAGGTCACAGGGGCTTTGACTTTTAAAAGCTTGTCCGCCCAATAACTTAAGATTCCTTTGACCCACAGTCTTCATATTTGGTATGGAGGTTAGTCATGATTAGTAGATGAGATGACCCCTATTGACTTTGAGGTCACCGGGTCAAAGGTCAAGGTCACAGGGGCCTTGACTTCAAAAAGCTTGTCCGTCCAATAACATAAGATGCCTTTGACCTACAGTCTTCATATTTGGCATTGAGGTTAGTCATGATTAGTAGATGACCCCTTTTGATTTTGAGGTCACCAGGTCAAAGGTCAATGTCACAGGGGCCTTGACTTCAAAAAGCTTGTCCGCCCAATAACTTTAGATTCCTTTGACCCACAGTCTTCATATTTGGCATGGAGGTTAGTCATGATTAGTAGATGACCCCTATTGACTTTGAGGTCACCAGGTCAAAGGTCACAAGGGCCTTGACTATAAAAAGCTTGTCTGCCCATTAACTTAAGATTCCTTTGACCCAAAGTTTTCATATTTTGCATGGAGGTTAGTCATGATTAGTAGATGACCTCTTTTGATTTTGAGGTCACTGGATCGAAGGTCAAGGTCACAGGGACTTTGACTTCAAAAAGTTTGTCTGCCCAATAACTTAAGATTCCTTTGACCCACAGTCATCATATTTGGCATGGAGGTTAGTCATGATTAATAGGTGACCCTTATGGATTTTTAGGTCACTGAGTCAAAGGTCAAGGTCACAGGAGCCTTGACTAAAAAAGTTTGTCAACCCATTAACTTAAGAAACCTTTGACCCACAGTCTTCGTATTTGGCATAGATGTTGATCATGACCATAAGGTGACCCCTATTGATTTTGAGGTCACTGGGTCAAAGGTCAAGGTCACAGGGACCTTGACAAAAAAAAGCTTTTCCCCTCAATTGCTTAAGAATGCCTGTCTGCAGTGTATTGTTTTTGACATGTTCACATTTGAAGCATGTAGAATACATAACTTAGCAATGCACTGGCTTAGTAACCTCAGATTTGACAGGGAGGTTGTCCTTGAGCTTTAAATGGCCACTGTTGATTCTGACAAAGTGGTATGCGGGGGAATTCACGCCATGATAGTGGCAGTTCTAGTTTGATTAGCCCCACTTAAGCTAAAGCTTAAATGCCCCAGGTCATGGCATTTCTTCAAATTATTGTTTAAACATATTCTATGCTCAAGTTTAATATGAGAATATATTGACATTCCAACACTGAAAAGCAGTTGTTTCTGGTGAGCGACTCAGGGCCATCATGGCCCTCTTGTTATTTTGTTCACTACACAATATTTTACTTTTAAATACAAATTTTAAAAATTTTCATGAAAATTAGCATGAATCTGCAGGCATGCTGCTTTAATGTGAAATATTACGTAACTATCATTATACGCGACCGGTTTGATAAGCGCATGCGCTTTAAGCACATCTATAGAGAAGTATTATATAACATGTCCTAGTTTTGACTAGCGGATATATATCGTAAAGTCGGCTAAGTTAAAGCAATGCACCATTAATGTGCCAATAAAACGGAGCCATAAACAGGTATGTGGAGGCTTAAAAAGCGATTTAAATTCATATAAAATGTTTTATGTAGAACCTATTTTTATTTTTTATCGCTACTTGTATTATTATAAAATCATGTGTACTGCACTTCATTTGCACATGTATCCTCGATAATCTATACGTGCTTGTTACTTTACACTTCATAGAGTAGCACTCTGCTTGTCAAAAGCAGACGTTTCAAGTTTTTTTTTGAGCTCGTAAAATCAAAAATGAACATTGATTTTCATATAAACAAACTATTCTCTGAAATTGTTACAGTATTAGTCTAAGTTCAAATGAATATTCAATATAACCTTTTCTGAATATATAGATAATTTAACATGTTCTGAGATCTGGTTACAAATTCACAAGTAATACAATATAATATTATTATAATCATATAAAATCCTTAGTCATTATAAAAGACATTAAACAAAAGTTGATATTAGGATATATATCTATTACTTATACAGAACTAAGAAGACAAAGATGGCTAGAGAGAATATTACATCCATTTACTGGAAAGGAAAAAAACAAAACAAAAATATGCCTTCTGAACAGTCATGAATAATGACTTATGTCTTTGTTAAAATTATTAAAGTATATATACCTTGTTATAATGATTTGGCTGTAATTCCAGATTGATTTTTTTTTATACAAAAGAGTTATCTAAAATATGAAAAAACATATGCATTAAGGGGTCAATTTAAATCTTAGAATTATCTACATGAACTCAAGCAGACAGATACTATTCTTGCATAGTTCTAACAATATAAGATTTTAAATGCATAGTTCTAACATAATCATATGAATGTTTAAAGCTTGAAGAAAAAAAATAAGAAAAATAAAGGTTCAAGAGTGCCAGGTGGATGTTTTTTATCTAGCTTGTTGAACATTTAAAAGATGGAGCAAACCAAAAGGACATATTGCTTCAACTAAAGATAAGTATTTACCTTTACTATTATAAAGTCTCCATAGCCATGTAAGTTTTAAGGCTGGTAAGAAGGATGTAAGATCTACCATTCTTATTCTCCCATCTTCATAATTTGGAGATATTACACTTCTTTTTATTTTATCAGGATTATTGTTCCATAAAAATTTATAAAATAAGTTTTGTATCTCTTTAATCACATTGTCTGTAGGACTAGGAAGACCCATTACTAAATGATTTAATTTGGGAAGTGCTAAAGTTTTAATTACTGTATTTTTCCCAAATGATGTAAGAATTCTTTTTGACCAAATAGAAAATAAAGTTTTGATTTCTTCGATTTTTGAATTATAGTTAACTTTAATAATTTCATCCAAATTCAGTGTAAATATTACTCCTAAGAGTTTAAAAGATTTTTTTTCCCATTTTAAATTTAGTTGTGGACATAGTTCCATGTTATTATTTTTCCTAGATCCGATCCAAACTGCATTTGTTTTTTCAATATTAACATGCAGACGTTTCAAGTTTGTCAGCATGTGTAACTCACTCCAGAAGACATTTATATAGTATCTCTTTCAAATATTCAAGGTCAACGTACCATGTCCAGAAAACATAGATTTTTTTTTGAAATCTTCACGGTCAACCCACTTCATCGTACCTGTATGAAATATTCAAGGTCAACCCACTTCATCGTACCTGTATGAAATATTCAAGGTCAACCCACTTCATCGTACCTGTATGAAATATTCAAGGTCAACCCACTTCATCGTACCTGTATGAAATATTCACGGTCAACCCACTTCATCGTACCTGTATGAAATATTCAAGGTCAACCCACTTCATCGTACCTGTATGAAATATTCAAGGTCAACCCACTTCAGAAGACATTTACAGTAGCTGTTTAAAGTACTCATGTTCAGCTTATGTACAGACTCAATTAAACCGATTTTCATTTAATTTTGCTGTGATTAAGGCTTCCAAGGAATCACTCTTTTTCAAGATTTCTATACCTCACAACAGGAGGTGTCAAGTGCTGTGTTGAAAATTGAGTAACGCTCAACCCGATGCTAGCGGCATGAGGGATGTTGCACTTTTTATTATCCTGATGTACAGACTCAATCAAACCGAGTCTGCAATTTTCATTTAATTTTGTTGTGATTAATGCTTCCGAGGGATCACTGTTTTTCAAGATTTTTATACTTCACAACAGGAGGTGTCAAGTGCTGTGTGGCAGCTGTAAAAAGTTGTCCCTTACTTCACGTCAGTGTTGTTATATTTTTCTGGTCCTTCATACAACACTTTTAGTGTTGAAAATTGAGTAACGCTCAACCCGGTGCTAGGGGTCGTGAGGGATGTTGCACTTTTTCATTATCCCTCATCTACAGACTCAATCAGACCGAGTCTGCAATTTTCATTAATTTTGGTGTGATTTATGCTTTCGAGGGATCACTCCTTTTCAAAATTTTTACTCCACGATAATAGCTGTCTGAAATTTTCAAGGTCAACCCAGTGCAGAAATATCTTCAAGGTCAACCCACTCCAGAAGATATTTATAGTAGCTGTCTGAAATATTCAAGGTCAACTTTGTCCAATAAACATATTTAGACTTTGTTTGAAATCCTGAAGGTCAACTCACTACAGAAGACATTTTACAGTAGATCTAGCTGTTTGAAACCTTTAAGGTCAAGCCCCTATAGGAAAACTTTACATTACCTGTCAACTCACTTATGGGTTCGTGCCTTACCGGGTTCAATACCATATCTGCCCGTACTGGTTAGTTCCAGGCAAAGGAGTTAAGATTATTTTATAGAGGCTACAAACATTCTTCACAACAAAGCTTGGATAAAGGATGTTTAATCTGATAATTGCTTTGGATTATAGCGCTGCTTAGTGCATCTTCTATTATAGAAATTTCACCTTTCAAGAAAACAGTTAGATAATTTCCTTAATAAACATGAAGGTTTAAAGCACCATAATATGGATCATCAGTTTTTTTAAAAGTCTAATCTAAAAGACTGTAACTAGTTATTAAAGTTAAAGAAAGAAGATTGGATCGGATTTGCTTTATAAATGGGTTATCAGTGGCCGCTACACCTGCAAACTTAATTTTCAATCTTTATTTATGAAGTGCATTTGAACATGTAGATGCAAAAAACTTATCTGATCTTTTTAATGTGTTAATGTTGAAATACTTAACATTAATTTAATGCTTTGTATATGATTTGAGGTTTAAAAGGTCAAAGGAAAAAGTCAAAATGTCAAATAAGATTTTTATATTATAATATTTATGTCAATTCTGTTTCTCTCCATAATAACTCATTCAGATTCTGATAATAAACAGTTTACCATTTTAAAAGAAAGCATGGAAAGGATAATGCATATTCAGTGTATAGTAAAGCTATCAATATAAACTTTGAATCTTTTTTAGCAATGGAATCTAAGTTTAGCCACCTGCCAGACATTAAAACTATCCAGCCAGATCGGCTGATAAAGTATCGGGTCAGCGAGGACAAGTTTTCAGCAGAAGTTTTACTGCCAGGGTTGTCCTACACAGATTTCGATCATAAAATTGGAGGTAAAATAATTTTAGCAACCATTTATTTATCATAATGTATACACAACTCGTCGCCTTAGTCATATAGTGAGCTAAACACCATTTTGAATTTTTTGAATGTGAAAATCGTTTTCTCTCTATAACTAGTAAATCATTTGACCCACAGCATTCAATCTTTAATGGAATTATCACCCTAAGTAAAAGATCCCTATTGTTTCTGGGCGCAATTTCTGAAAACTCTTTGTACCACTTAACAGTTTTAATATACCTTTTATGATATTACTTCGAATATTTGTTTTTGTCTCATTATCCCCATGTCCTGACAGGAAGATCTGACTTTTTCTTTGTCTTTATAGCTATGGTACAGTTATTTGTATCTCCGTTCTGTTCTATTTTTCTCTTTTAGTTGATACTTTAAAACTTTGAATAATTGTTGGCTACAATACCATCTGCCAAAGTTCTAGACACGAGACATAACTCCGATATAAATTTTGCCATTTTTTACATAGATTTCGGTTTATTATTTTTGTTGTTCCAATCCATTTATGTAATACTATACAACTGATTTTACCTTTTTTTCCACTTATAAGTATAGTAATTGTTTTTATTCTTTTACAATTACAAGTACATCGGACACGAATATTTACTCACAGCTCTTCCTTCAGTTTTTGTAGTAATGGAACTTTATACGAGTATACATATATATTTCACATCAAGTTCTACGTAGAATCAAGCATTTATATCTTGGCAGCTATTCTTTGTGTTAAAAAGTATGTATAAAAACACATTAATACCAATTTCAATTTTCCACAGGTAAGGTTAATCTTCAATCTGTGGCGAAGATTTGTGAATGCGTCCGCTTTGTAACTTTCACTGAGGGCTTCACCAATTATGCCCGGAGACATCGTCACTCAAGCGATATACTCTTTGTTGTGAGTCAGAAGTTTAGTTTCACCTATGCAGCTCACAACTTATGTAGTAGCAGTCATTTCGGATTTAATAAGCCTCAACTATTTTTGTGCGATCTTTCTCACGCTGGAAAGACCTCATACACAACAAACATGGACTGGTATGATTCATGTGATAATACTAAGATTGGAAGTTTCATTACCAAGATTATCACAGCAGACGTGAATACGAGAAGACCTGTGCCACTTCCAGACTATTTCTTCAAAGATATCGAGTCTCATTTCACCCACATCAAGCCTCAAACAATGGATAAGGTTGATATACCCATAATTCCTAGCAACGCGTACAGTTTTAATGTCAGAGTGCTATATAGTGACTGTGATGATAATTATCATGTTAATCAAGCGACCTACTTAAAATGGTGCTCTGATGCGGTCTCAGAAGGTGCCGGAAATGGATATTTTTCATTCTTTAACAAACATATCGAACTGTATCCGCTGATGGAGATGACGATGTATTACTGTGGAGAAGGGCTGGTGAAGGATGAATTAGTGGTTCATGTGTGGGAATGTAAAGAAGACGCAAGTTGTCTGGAATTTGCCATTAAAAAACAATCACATGTTATTTTTCATATGGGAATGACATTTTACAATTCCGAATCTGATAAAATAGAGCAGATAACTAAAATGTGATAACGAAGGCCTTTCACTTTATGGCACTTCATACACATGTATCATATTTAACAAACATTTCTTTATGTTAGGAAGTTATATTACATGTATATTGATTCAGCTAGATGTTTTATATTGGTCAAGATACACTTAATTGTCAAAAGAGATGTACATTATAGTTTATAATCAGGCAAATCACAGTTGATCATATCTTTGCGTAAGGAAAGAATGTTACATGTGTATTGATTAAATTAGATTTTATATATTTTGGTCAAAATACACTTCTCTGTCAAAGGTTTGTAGTTTATAGTGAAGAAAATCGCGGTTGATCATAACATAATCTTTAATACTGTTGTTCGTCAAGGTGAAGACTGTTCGCCAATTTTGTTCCAAACTGCTCAAAAAGCGCCGCTTTATTTATTTATTTTGTATTTATTTTTCATATATGAGTATCAATGTAGAAAATTTGTTCTCATAGGTCTGTGATCCAAATACGTTTTGTAAAAATTGCCAAAAGCATGCAAAACCCATTCATTTTCTTGTTCAGTCTTGATTCACATGTTTGTCTTTTTCTTTCCCTTTTCTGACATGTTGTAAGGATGGTAGAATGATTTAATTTTCCTCTCAAGTAATCAGTATGCAGAAATAGTGAAATTTATTTAGTCAAGTGGTATACTTTATATATGACAGAATATTGTAAGGTGATGTATCATTTAAGTACATAATCAAGATAAAAATTGTTGTTCAAACTGTGGACTCAATAAATAACATATAAAAACGTCAGATTATTTTTGGAACTATTATTTTTTTGCAAAACATTGGTCCGGCTAAAACAATATTACTGTTTGTTGATGATCAGGTCATTTCCAGAAATCAGTAGAAAATATCTCTATTAAATGATAACTGTTGATGAACATGTACTTATAAAGTTGTTTAAGAGTACTTCGAGGTGTCAGGACCCACTCGTACCAATTAAATTCTGCAGGCCCTGTTCATGAACAGTGGTAATTGCAAGTACCGTCCACACCCCCTAGCACCGGCTTAACAGAATTCAAAGCAGAATTCAACACTTAACATGAACTGGTAAATTCTTTATTTTGAAACATCCGCAGATGTGTTCATATGGCGCTCATCATGGAACCTTCAATGTGACACGATAGTGCCATTCCATGATAAGCGGTATAATGTCCCGAAGTAAAAAAATGTGTACCGTAAACCAGAAAACAATAATGGGCGAAACTAAATAAAATGGAATTTTGAAAGGGGGTTATGAAGCCTGTATATTACAGATTAGCTGTCAAGAAAAATTAGGCAACATATCCCAAGGATGTTTGAGGAATATTGGAAAAAAGACGACTAAGAAAAAGGACAAATTGGAAAGAAATAAAAATGCCAAAAAACCAAAAACATGCACTCACAACAATAATATCTTTCAAGCTTTTATAAATGATAGTAGGTGCACTTCATAAAAACGACAAAGATAAAGAAAGAAAACGCTTGAAAATAAATTTTCTTCTGATTTATTTGTTTTTAAAATAAAAAAAAACATCTATAACTTATTTAATTACTACTCATTTATTTTCCGTTAAAATCTTAATATCTACTCAAACTGAATATTTTTAAAGGATATTTCGATCATTTGTCCGTGTATTTATTTGTAAAGTCATTTGTTTCGAAGTAAATCAAAGTTCTTTTGCAACATAATCCCAGCTGACAACCACCCCTCCGTAAGGACCTATTTCAAGGCTACCAAGCTCCGCCTCAGCTTCCAACTCGTAGGAGGAGCTATGTGATAACACCACCTCTCCTGTTTCTGGTATTGTGTCATGTGATCCAATAAAGTCACGTTTTTCAGTGTTTGGTCCGAAATTCACGGCAACTAAATACCTGAAAGCCAATTTAGACCAAAATGAAACATCAAATAAAAGATTTTATCGAAACAAATTAACTCAAAATTTAAAAAAAAAACAGTTATAGCTATTAAATATAATATAGATTTTCATTTTTGTTGGGCGTTGTATTTAACGCTGTAATAATAATACTAGTTGCAAAGGGAAGTTTATTATACCCAGTTTCTCCATCGAATTCTCGGACGAATGACACAACATTGTTGTCTCTAATTGCTGTAAAGTAGTCCCCAACTTTAAATGATTGTTCTTTTCTCAAATCTACAAGGGCCTTTATCAGTTCTGAATAAGCATTCTGAAAACAAGAAAATAACACACAAAAAACTTAATAAATTAGGTTCTATAACATCAGAAATATACACATTTAAAAGGTATAAATATATATCTAATAAAATATTTTTATAAAATCTACCAACAGTAAAATTATATTGGTTCCATTATTATGTGGTTGATTTCCGAAAAAGTTGTAACAAAGAATGTCTCTGTTATTTAACACACATGAATAATGTACATAAACAGAATAAAATGTTCCAGAACAAAATATTATTTTAGCAATGATTTTGTGCTTTATGGCAATAAATTACCATATTTATTTCATACAAGCATTTTGGCCGTACTCTGTTTTTTTTAATCCAAACAATATTTTTTGTATTAGAAATATAGCTATATACACTTAAAAAAAGTTTTTTAAAAAATCCCTTTTTATTTAATTGCTAGATAAAGTTTGTCTTACTAAATCTCAGAGAGTATTGAAAACAAGCTTTTTCAACAACTGACCTCAATATTCCCCGTAGAAACATCACTGATAGTTGTCCACGGATTACAAGTATCATTACAGAATCCGCCATTAGTTGTATTACTCCATCGCATGATCCGGGTGTTTGGTTGATCACGTGTCCAGAGGTCGCCACCTGCACCGGTGTTTACCATGTTGATTTCATCCCCGTAGAAAACGAGAGGAGTTCCGGGCATCAAGAAAGTTAATATGGTGAAAGCGTTTATGAACGTTGCGTTAAATCTGCCAGCAAACCGCTCTGAACTATCATCTCCTGTCTGAAATCCAGTTGCAAACAATTGAACAGATGAAGGAGACAAAAACATAATAAAAACGTATCACCCCTCTGACACCGACCATTAAAAACTACTTGGATAAAAATCGTACAGATGAACCTGTATCTATCTACATACTGTTTATGATTTATTCTACAAGGTTTTTACGAACAAGCCAAGCCAAATTTCGGTAGTATTTTTGTCTTGCTGAGACTTACAGAAAACGACACTGTGAGTCATTACCTTACAAACAAACAAACTTAAAAATGTTTTACCATCCAATTGGCCCATTTTCCACTAGGAACTTGGTTCATCCAGCCATCAACATACTGAACAACACACTTCCCATCGCATGGATTTTTCTTGTCAAGGAATCTGTCATTGAGCGGCATCTGGATACCACTTCTGTCACAGTCACTATACAGCTCTGTTACTTCCAGTCCCCCATCTATACTTGACATTAGTAACCTAGAGAATAAAAGAACACTTTATGTAGAAACTGTCAAAGAAAACTAAGTAAAAATCCACCAAAAACACAAGCAGACTTATGGAAGGCATTAACTGTCTGAACGTTGTGTTATTCAAACATTAAAGCAGCATGCCTCCAAATTCTTGCTAATTTTTATAAAATTAAACAAAAAACGGTATTTAACAGTAAAATATTATGAAGGGAACAAAGAAAGTAATTAACACATTGCAAACGACACTAACAATCCAGGTAAATTGCAGAAAGGAGTCAAAATATGCAAAAATAGCTTAAACTGTGTTAGTCCCGCATTAGAAATACGGCCATATTTCAGATGTAAATCGCACTTGACATGTTTACAAATTATAACTTGAATTTTTTCACTTTTCTTAAAATCTTAGAACATGTTTCTTCTTGTTTGATTTTTCTGGAGAAAAGGGCATACAGCTTTAAACTCGAGGTGTAAGCATAAAGCAAAGGCCAAATAGTTCATAGAGAAGTAATTTATATTCTTTTAATTCTTTTGTCATTGCGCATTGGTTTACCTTATGTCTTTTCACACAATAAGAATTGGTAGTATAGGGTCCAACTAGTTTACAAGAAGTGATTTTTTGCCTGAGAGTAAACCAATATTTGTCATATTAATACATCTGCTATATTTGTTAAAGCTTCTTATCACCACACTTTAATTGTAACTAACACAATAAATGATCGTCTCGCTGTTGAAACTTACTTTTCAGTATTCGTGAAGTTGTGTTCACGTACAAATTTTCTCCAGCGTTCCAGAACATTGTACACTTCCGGTTGATTGGTCGTGTATATGTGTTCCAAATCATCATACTGAAAAATAGATATTTTAAAGTTCTACATATTTTTTTTTCAATAAAATAAATAAAAATAAAAATGATGGATTGAAAAAGTAACCAAAAAAAATTAAAGACCGGTCTTTCTGTTAATGAACTCTTTAGTTCTATCAAAAAGCACTGTCATCATAAATTATTTCAGTCACTAAGGCGCTTACAGTGCTTCCGGTTCCAGGTTCGTCCCTTAGATCGTAGTCTTCATACAAATATCCAGCATCTCTAACATTGAACCCGTCAACTCCGCGGTTCAGCCAAAAATCAAGGATTCCCTGAAACATACATCAAAACTTTCTCATCCATGCTTATTTAGTAGGGCTTTATAATCACAACTCAATTTTCCAGTTTTATAAATCAAGGAGACAGTCCGAACTGACGATTTTGTTGCTTTCATTGCCAAATGGACTGGTGTAAAAATTATATGTAAGGGATATCCCAAGGCCAGGCCCACGAGTATATTAATAATATTATATAAGGTCCCGCAGATATGGAATACTTTTCGGACTTACATGTATAAAGTGTTGGCAAAGATTCACATAAAAATACTACGAAAAGAAAACGACTTCTTTTTATTCTGTGAGTTAATTAAGGGCTAGTTTTGCATTTTGTGTTCACGAGAAGTAAAGAATATTGAACCTTTGTCAGGTGATAATGACGTCATACCTGCAATTCCTCTAAGACAACAGCACTCCTCAAATTTAGGTCAGGCATTTCCGGTGTAAACTGGTGCAGGTAAGCTTTATTTCTCATTGAGTCATTCTTCCATGCTGGACCACCGTAAACACTTTTCTGCGAAATATAAAGTACAAGAAAAGCATTGATGCAAAGCATCAAAGGGCGTCCAAGCAAGAATTGCAGCAAGTGAAGATGAACTAGTAGACATATGATGACAAGGAATGTCAGACATAATCCCCTTCTGACAAAATCCCCTTCACCTACCCGGACAAAATCCCCTTCATGGGTGGACATAATCCCCTTCATTTTTTTGCAAGGCTGGACAAAATCCCCTTCACTACCCGGACAAAATCCCCTTGTTTCATAGGTTTCTAATGTATTATTATGCTCCATAAAAATTGATGAATAATGTATTATTATACTCCCTAAAAATTGATAAATAATGAACTTTTGTTTTTTTATTTATAATTATGTATCAATAGTTACCTTTATTTAGTTTAGAAGTTTTCATTAAAATTATGGTAAATTATTAACTGCATAACACATATTTGATTAGACAATTTCTTTAATAGTTTTAAATTGATTAGTATGAAAAACATTTTTATTAGCCAATAATTGTTTCATTGATTGTATAAGTTGATAATTCTAATTGATAGATACTATTCATTGTTACAATTTTTATTGATGAAAGAGTGATAATTTAATCAAACCAAGATCACTGCACTACTTGATTGATTGTTATGAATGCTTTAACAAAGCAATTTTAATGTGATTTAAATGTTGCTAATTGAATGTGCTTTTCTGCTGAAATATTTTCTACTCATTTATACATTAAGATATTTACTACACAGCATAATGCAGTATGTGGCTCTCATACCCACTTAAAAAACGAAAATTCCTCTGAGGGGGATTTTGTCCTAGGTAGCAATTTTATGAAGGGGATTTTGTCCACTCCAAAATTTCACACATGAAGGGGATTATGTCCACCCATGAAGGGGATTATGTCCGGATATACAAAAATACATGAAGGGGATTTTGTCCGAAGGGGATTATGTCCGTACACCGATGACAAGATATTCTTATAAACTACCAGAAATGTATATCACTTAAGAATGAGCGGACGAAAGACATTGTTCATTATGAACTTTGATTGAGAATATTACTTGTTATTTCTTTATGATCGTGGTTATTAATAGCAACGGATATACATGTATACAATAATTTATAATCCATATGTGTAACGCATGATCAACACGTACCACACCTTTGTAATTGTCCCTTATCATGTTATCGCTGTTAGCGAAGACCCCCTATTAAGGTATCTATTCACACTCAGTAAAAATATGACACTGGTTATATTACTATGTTGATCATGTTGAGCATAATTGTTTATTATACAATAATTGTAATATCTATTAATTTTAATAAAAAAAAATACAAATTTTATGACTATTGTTTTCTTTTCTTTTCTGTGTTTTATGTGCTATTTTAATACTGAGTTTTTATGTTTACGAGCGTACTACTCTTTTATTTAAATTGTAAAAAAATAATTAAGAATTCAATTGTCATATTGACCGACGATTATAAGTCAAAACTTAACTGGAAAAAGTCAGTAAATTATGGTTTATCTTTCAATATATAAAAGTGTTTATTCTCAAACCATGTACATGTACATTTGTATTTTTCTTTATCATTTTTTAAATTATTAATCAATTGAATAATTCACAAAATCTATTTAGTAACTTTCTATAATTCCTCGGCATCTTTACTAAACACGGATAACAAATTAAATAAAATGTTTCAGAGCTGATGGTGTCATATTAATACCATAAAAAGGTACCCTTTTCTCAATTATTGTACATATTTATTGTTTTTATCTCATAAAGATAAAAATGAAACATGCTATTGTTGTTGTGTGGTGGTTGTTTTTAATTATAACGATATCAAACATCTACTCCAAAACCGGGAGAGACCGGACAATAAACGTGTGTGGTACTTTTCGCTGGTCACTAGTAAAATCCCGGTCAAAATAGACGGGAGAGACCGGGAATTACCGATAGAGTGATAAATAGATATATCTATAAATAGATTTTCGGAATATTTAGGTCATCAACTGATCATTCTAGGATACATGTACAACAATAACATACCATGATAACCCACTGTGTACTACAAAATGATAAATAAAAAAACCCGAAGAGAGCGATTTATTGATGGAAAAGTTTATTTCATTTGAAAATGTTTGCATACGAAATTCTCAAGTTCGCTATTCATTGTAACATATCGCGACAATTCATTCTTAATTAATAATCAAGCACCCTCATACTGATCGGAATGATCGGCTTTTATTATGATCGACTAAAAGGCTCGAGAAGTAGCTGTCGCCCTTTCACAAAATCTGATTTCATTCCATAAGTGCGCCGCGCTTCGGCGCGGACGCCAATAAACATATGAGCCGCGTCACGACAAAACCAACATAATGTGTTTGCGACCAGCATGGATCCAGACCAGCCTGCGCATCCGCGCAGTCTGATCAGGATTCAGGTTGTTCGCTTACAAACCCTATAACAATTAAAGAAACTGATAGCGATCAGCATGGATCCTGATCAGACTGCGCGGATGCGCAGGCTGGTCTGGATCCATGCTGGTCGCAAACCCATTATGTTAGTTTTGTCGTGACGCGGCTAAAATGTAGATTAAAAGATATTTGCATACATTAATTTTGCTATTTAACAAATACCAACTCATCTGCGCATGTTTCAATATATCTCACTTTCTTACTGAAGTAACGGAAGTGTATTTAGTGCATACCGAATACCACAAACCGAGTTACATAAATACAATAATTGCATAACCTTTACATAATTATGTTTAACTTTACTTTAATCTTTCCGTACGTCATTTGAGAATTAAGGAATAGGGATTTTAAGGAGGCAAACTTGTTATTTAAAGACACAACCGTCAATGAATTAGGATTCTTTCTAGATTTGTTTTGCCCGTGCATACATGTGTACATTACAGTTCGTAAAACATGTCTTTTCATGCCAATACAAATCCAAAACAAACCCAGTTATTTGGTGGCGTGTCGGTTTCGGCCCAGTTGTAGAAATTCTTCTTGTCGTTAGGTGAGCTCATTCTGCTTTCCAGAAACCATGGGTGGTCGTCACTAGTTTGGTTTGGTATAAAGTCCAGAATTACATACATTCCTGGAAAGTTGACAATATATATTTTAAAGCAGCACGCCTCCAGATTCATGCTAATTTTCATGAAAATTTTGAAAATGTATTTGAATGTATAATATTGTGAAATAACCAAAAGGAAGCAATTTACACATTATCAATGACACTTACAACCCACGTTATTTACCAAAAAGTGGTCAAAATATGCATAAATAGCCCTTACTGCGTTAGTAACGCAGTAGAAATATACTTGTAAATCCTGAAAAATCAGTCATTAATCGCACATAACATGTAAAATACTACTTAAATCTTGAATCATTTTACTTTTCCCTAAAATCTTAGTACATATTTCTCAAGTTTGATTTTATTGAAATATTTTGACTCATCTGGAGGCATGCAGCTTTAAACATGATGATGTTTGTTTGTTTGATTGGGTGGGTTTTACGTCACACCGACACAGTATAGGTCATACGGCGACGTTCCAGTTTTACTGGTGGGGGAAGACCTCAGGTGCCGTTTCCGTGCATTATTTCAGGCACGAACTAACACCTGAGTTGAACCACCGACGTTCCGTAAGCTATAGCTGGATAGCTTCCTTACATGAAAGAATCCAAAGTCCCTGTCGGGGACTCGAACCCACAGCGGTGAGGGACAAGAAGCATGATGACATTCGCGTGTAAATGAAAGGCTAGACATCTATCGGTCTTGCAATTCATCGACAATAATAAAAAGTCTACTGACAACTCAAAAGTAAGGAAACTATTTCTAGGCTTTTCCTAACAAGAACCACGTTATATCCATTTTCATTTATGTGCACTTTTATAACGAGGGGGGCTACTGTTAAATAGACAGCGAATCGCACAATGCTTCGAAATTTGACAAAACCAAATAATAAATAAAATACATGTAATACAAATGTACTTTTAAAATTATCATGATTATTTAGAAAAACAACATGATAGACTTCATACCTTTATCGTGGGCTGCTTTGATTAGATTGTCAAAGTCAGTCATTGTCCCGAATTTTACGCCAATATTTGTGTGGTTTGTAATCGCTAGGTCATTTCCGATTAGAAATGGTACAGAATTTGCGGTGCTGTAGATCGGACTTAATGATATTATACCGAATCCGAGATCTCTGATGTAATCCAATTTTGATTCTATGCCTGAAAAATTATTAGAAAATTCTTAATTTTAATTCATTTCCTGTTTAATCTTACACCGCTAGTCATGACAAATTTGTATACAATACAACTCAAAATAAAATAGTTTAAGAATAACTATTTTTACCTACTTTTCACTACAATTTACTTGTAAAGTTTCGATGTTTACTTGTTCAGTTGCTCTTTTGTAAAGATTAACACCCTTGGATCATTACTTTTATCTTTAGAACTATTTTATTTCATAAACTTTGTATATACGATAATTATGTATAGGTATATTTAATTCAGACAAATTGTATTTCCGCTTAGTTCAATAGGGGGTTGGAAATTGAATTTGTAATCCGGGGATGGCTGGTTCGATTCTCGGGTGAGGTGACAATTGATCTCAAATGGTCAGGAGTTTAACCGCCGATTCAGAAATTATGTGCGATTACATAGTAGTCGGTCGCTATAGGGGAAATGGTAAGTACCGCTTCTATAAGTCTTTAGGTGGACCCACCGCCGAGATATGACCAAAAATGAGTTAAAATAGCATTCGGAACTGCCTCGGCTATTATCCGAAGACTAACGGAAAGGGCCGAGTAGTTGCAATTGTTAAAATAGGCGTAAATTAAAACCAGAAGAATAAACAAAAATAAGACCAGCAATCCCTGGCTTATCTAAGCATCAATTACCAGCAAGGTCCCCGACTCCATCATCATCGCTGTCCTTAAAACTCGGTACATAGATTTTATACACGGCTTCCGTCTGCCACCATGACCTTGACCCCGGGTCACGACACTTTGGATAGATCAATACCAGCGCCACCACTGCGATTATCAGAGCCAGCCAACCGATGATTATTATAGAAACGCATATCATTCGCAGACGACTCCAGAAAGGCTGTGTGGAGAAATGTAGAAGATCTTCTTTCCCCATTCCTCGATACGGCTTGTCCGGAATAGGTCTCACTTCCGGTGGAATTTCTACGCCGTCTGCCCCACTGCAAGTAAATTTGAGAAAGTAATAGATAATATATATATTACATATGGTAACTTCAGTGTGGTTTCGTAAAGTTTTCTTATGGCTAGGTTGTTACCCGTCAGATTACAAGTGTTATAGATAGGACTTGGTATTATATCGAATCCGAGATAAGGATAGTTAACGACTTTAGAACATAATCTAACGTAGAGAAAATAGATTTTCATTAAATTCTTAATTCTTACTTGTAAGTAACCTTGGTTTCAGAATCGTATCCGATATTATCAAAAGCCTGTCGTCCATCCACTGGCTTCGACGATACCAGATAAACGCCGGACTTTCCCGACATTTTCTTTTGATTTTATCTTAAAGTACACTGATACCTGAAAATAAATTAACATCAGTTTTGAAAATAATGAAAAACTGAATTTTATCCGTGAGATACGGTTTATATCCTCATTGCATATAACTCCCAGTTAAACATTTTGTTAATGATCATACAACATGCATGTTTACACAAAAATGCTGTTTTATTGTTGTTGTTTTTCAGTATGCATCCAGGAGTCTTGCCGGACGATTTTGTTCAATAATATGCTTTACTAGTCTATATAATAACAATAATAATAATAATAATAATAATAATAATAATAATAATAATAAAATAATAATTATTATTATTATTATTATTATTATTATTATTATTATAAACAAAATAACTAAAACAGAAGTCACTGTTGACTGATTTAAAGGGACAATAAACTATATGTTCCTCATAGTTCTGATATTATTTTCCATGAAAAAAGAGAGCAACGCATTTCAATATGGATTTAAAGGCCCATATTATGCCCCAAAATTTATTCCCGAAAAACTTTTTGTTTTAGTGTCCTGTTATAGTTTCCAAAAGGTTATTCATCGGCCAATCACCTGAATTGTATTTGAATTGTATTTTGCATCAATTGTCGTTTAAGACTTAATTAAGTCAGTTAAAGTGATATTCTCCATTTCGCTACTTTTATGACAAATAATTTCACATCCAGCGCTACTTTCTTCAAGTAATAAGAATCTAACATGCTTTATAACTTTAAAACTCACGTTTGCCCTTTTTGAATATAAGGAAAAATTAATTCCTTTCTGAGGCATAATGTGCCTTCAACAAATGCACTCGATAATTAAGAAAAATAGAACAAGAAAAGAGCAAAAACAAACAAAAACAAACGAACCTGATCTTAAATCACAAGGTGCAGGTATAAAGATTATAAAATATATCCGCAACACCTACTAGTATATGCAACTTAAAGAATGACAAACAGATAAAAGTGGAGGCCAGATTTAACACTTGATAGCATAAACCTTTTCAGTTAACCTAGTTAAAACCACTGTATATCTTATGTAAATATATGTATAGACATCACCCTCATCTTTCAAAAGTTAAACGGCCTAAATAACGCACCTGAAGTTTTAAAGCTGCACGCCTCCAGATGAGCCAAAATATATCAAGAAAATCAATATTGAGAATAATGCACTTAACTTTTAAGAAAGGTAAAAATATTCAAGATCCAAGTTATATTTTACATGTTATGTGCTGTTAATACTGATTTTGTAGTATTTTATCACCATATTTCTACTGCTTTACTAAAGCAGTAAGGGCTGTTTGTGCATATGTTGATCACTTTTTGGTAATTTTCGTGGATTGTAAGTGCCAATTGCAATATGTAAATTACTTTATTTGTTCACCTCACACTATTTTACTTTTAAATACATTTCTAAATTTTTGTATGAACATTAATTTGAATCTGGAGACGTGCTGCTTTAAACTATTCGTACAACGAACTGTACGGTACGATATTATAACAACAAAAATATGCGTGGACAAACATTTATACATGTATATGTTTAAAATGTAACTTGAGATGTCAATGTCTATACTGCCTGGTTTAATACGTGTACTTTACAAAAAAAAACATCATAAACATAATTATACATTAGTTGAAATTAAAAAACAAACACTCTAAAAACATTTGTATGCGTACTACCAGATACTTTTATTATAGCTCTGTGGTACTATCCATTATTTCTACTTTAAGCATGTAATTTTACCTAAGCAAAATGCAAACAGAAAATGTCAAAAAACGAGAAAAAAGAAAGTTTAAAATATACCTGTAAACAATATGGCGGAGTTTAAACTTGTTTGGTGTGCAACACTTGAATACCCTTTTCAAGGCTGAATCAGTTTGAAAGGTAAGTTTTACGACCACATAAAATGCAATCGAAGGTCTTCGGCACGCTCCGTCTTACTTCGGAGTTGAGATGTTACGACTGCATAAATTGTGGTAGATAAATTTATAGATTTATAGACAACTATTTATGACAGTTGTTGACATTTTAAACAAATGTATGCTAAGGCAATTCAACGGGCCAATGTGCTTTGTATATATAAATATACATGTATATATCCGTTTAACTTGCCTAAAGGAGTGGTTAGTGACATTAATTTGTTAAGATGCTATTAATGATCCTGTATGTTGTAATTATGGTTGTTACCATTTTGTATGTATTTGCGTTTATTTATACTCGCCACCGGTTGCCCTTCAGAAGAGTACGTATTAGTCATTTTATTTTTTGGAGGATAGTGCAATTACAGATACAGAAAGATGCACCAATTACAGAAGCTTCTCCTGGTTCTTTAGCGTGCCAAGTGTTTAAGGAGCCATACACGGGACCTCGATTAAAAGTCTCATCCGAAAGACTGATTAGTAATTTTAGTTGGCAAGCCTGGGAATCGAACCCACAATGTCGAGATTACAAGTCTCGCGCTCTAACCGATTGAGATATGCGGGCTGGTTAAGGTTGTTACCACACCTAAAACAATTTTCAAAAATCGAAGAATATGTAAAATATGTACTTCAATTATTTGTGCACATTATATGTAAACATTAAAATATATACATTCATTTCTTATTGAAAAAATTGACTTAGACTTTATAGAAAATAAATTTCTAATTACCTCCCTTTATTTACATGACAATGTACATTCGGTAATATCTTTACAAATAATGATTTTTGGAACTTAAAATATTGATAAATCTTCATTTGAGCTTTCTATTTATGCTATAAAACCCTAAAAAAATGAGTTAGAGGAGCTTTAAGTTATTTTGTTGTTTTTAAAGTCATGTAAATACAATTAAATCCGCTTTACAGCTTCTGTTTCTATCTCATTCTATTCATTTCCGTAGACATTTACAAAATCCATCTGTTGCATTTTGTAAATTACATTACATGAACAGCATTGAGATAACGAGAACCCTAACTTTTTTATATGTTCACTTGTGTAGGTTCAGTTGTGATAAGATTAAAATGCTGTGTATTTTATACATAACTATTACAAAAATCTATGTATGCGTGCGTGCGTACGTACGTATATATGTAATTAGGGTCCATCCGGCCGTTAAGGCACAAAAAGCAGCTTTCGCTGTCGAGTACGAACCCCGAACAAGTGATCAATCATGCTCTTCAAGATAATTTACCTCCAAAAAAAAAAAATTGATAAAAACTACAGTCACCAACATTGTGACCAGCTTAGAAACGAAGTTGCAGGCACTTGTTTCTACCCTTGTTAAAGAAAGAACAAAATATCTAGATGATAAAATAGAAAGTCTTGAATTTGAAAACAACTCCCTGAAAGAAAAACTCTCTGATCTTGAAAATAAAACTGCAGAAAAATTACCAGATTTTGAAGAAAAAATTACCAAAAGTTACAACGCTAGCATGGAAGCAAACAAAAGATCAAACTATAATGAGCAGTTCTCGAGAAAGAACAATGTTAAAATACTGAATATTCCGGAAGAGACCAGGGAAACAGAAGAGAGCTTAAAGACCACTGTCACAAATCTCATACAGACCAAATCTGGCGTCACCCTTAAACCAGAGGATTTCATTGCTATGCACAGAATACCCACAAAGAAGGGTCTTATCAAACCAGTGCTTTTCAAACTCAGGAATAACACCCTGAAATCCACACTTATGCGAAAAAGAGGTGCAATGAAGGCTTCTGGACACCGCTTGGTAGACGATGTTACCAGGCTTAACCAAGGACTGATCAGTCGCTTATCAATGCATCCAGAGATTGAAAATGCATGGTATTTCAATGGGTCAGTTTATGGACAAACAAAATGCAGTGAGCGCATAATATTTGACATATATGACAATATAAATAACATGATCAGTGAATTCCGTGGGAGAAAAAGTAGTTAAAAACAGCATTTAGTGACAGAACAGTTGACTACAGCACTGTCTATAGACCATTAAAAAACAATGACTCCTTGTATTGTTTGTTTTTGTTTTATTTTAATATATATATATATATATATATGTATATATATATATATATTGTCACTGAAAGCCTTCTTTTCCTTTTGCATGTACATAGAAGTACTACAACTTTATCTTTAAATACCTGTGTATAAGATTGCTTTGTTTTAACAATCTAGGTTATAATACATCTTTTTGTACATGCTTTCTTTGTCAACTTATTAAAATGATAGAGGTACTTTGTAATTTAATTCTTATCTTTACACCATTTGCTTTGCTTTGAGAGAGTTAAAAGAAAATAAGTCATTATCTTATATAAAGATTTAGTATAATTGTCTAATATAAATTTATACAACTGACATATACATGTACTTCTTTTCTTGCCATGCTGAATTATATAATCAATATTAGTTAAATGCTTCAAAATGAAACAGGAAGGTTTTTTTACCTTGTTTGTATTTGTATTTATAGTATATTATCATATATTGAATAATATAAGTGTATAAACATAAATCTTCTTAGATATTCTAGTCGGGACCATCTGACTCCAGGTGAAAAGATTACACTTTAAACATGTATATAGACAAACAAACATCATAAATATTGACATTATAATTCCCTTTTAATTTATTATGGATTAATTCATGTAATCAGAAACTTATAAATGTTGTTTTATTTCCCATCCAATTCATTGTTATAACATATCTTTGTGTAGATATACTTAATTGTTTCTTAAAAGAATAAATGATACGGTTTAATTTATATGTATTTGGCAGGGTTTAATATAAGCATGTATTTAGTTTTTCTGCTGGTCAACTTCTATCCTTCGCCTTAATCGGGGAGGAGTTTTACTTTCAGTGGGATGGTTAGACTCAATGGGTAAAATGTGGTATTCAACATCCTGTGAAGTTGCCAGTAGGATTTCTGATACTGTTTTGTAAATTTAATATTATAGTCCAAATA
Source organism: Ruditapes philippinarum (assembly GCF_026571515.1). Taxonomy (NCBI): domain Eukaryota; kingdom Metazoa; phylum Mollusca; class Bivalvia; order Venerida; family Veneridae; genus Ruditapes; species Ruditapes philippinarum. Next base: position 99,731 of record NW_026855960.1, on the reverse strand, counting down.
TTATATAGTTTAAACTGATTTATCATCCACTATGAATTAAAATGTATTTTATTGTACCTGACACATCAACATCTTATGATATGTGTGTGTAAATCATGACAATTTTATATGTTGACTTTTTGTTTTAATTTTATCTATACGTGGGTTTAATGAACTTTATTTAAATTTTGGGTACTATATGTCTTACCCTGCAAGTACATATGTTAAAATCAATCGTTTGTAAAAAAAATTAAAGCATTTTTTGATGAAATTAAGATAAATGCCTGAGGACACCATGTTCTTGGAAAAAAGAAAATTAATACATTGATTTCTGTGACAATGTTATAATACATTGCTACATATATTGGCATATTAAGCATGCAGTTATTTTTAAGTATATTATTAATATACCAAATTAATTTGTACTTAGCAGTAATGATTTCAATCCATATTGTATTTATTTTAAGTTTTGTTTATTTATATTTGATGGTATTTTTTTAGTTTATTTATTATAAATTTCACTGTGTTGTTTATTCTTGGCAACACACTGTTTACGCATACTTATTTCATTATCACACTTAAACTGTTTTTGATATCTGGATATTCTAAATGTTATAAAGTAGTTATGGAAAAATATCTCATATATGAACTTTTTTTTAATGTACATGATTTTTTAAAGAAAACTGTGATTGTTTTATTTGACAATGGGTGAAATAAAGATATTGTCTTATAACTGTAGAGGCCTTAATGATACGAAAAAGAGGTCAGATGTGTTTAACTTTTTAAAAGATCGCAAAGTAGATATATTTTGTTTTTACAAGATTTGCATTTTACAGAAAATATGAAGAAACATTTATACAATCAGTGGAATGCTGAATGCTTTTTTAGCTTTTATAAATCAAATGCTCGAGGAGTTGGTATTTTATTTAAACGAAATTTAGACCTTAAAGTTCATCAATCCTTTGTTGATGAAAATGGAAATTATATTGTTTTAGATTTATCTGTAAACTCAAAACAATTTACATTAATTAATGTCTACGGTCCAAATACAGACCAGCCAAAGTTTTATGAAAATATTTTTCGCTTAATAGATGATACAAATAATAATACATTTATTTGGTGTGGTGATTTTAATCTAGTACAAGATATAGAATTAGATTATGATAACTATAAATCGATAAATAATAACAAAAATTCTAGATCTGTATTGTTGAATTACATTGATCAAAAACGTCTCTTTGATCCATTTCGAGAATTAAATGGTAATTGCCATAAGTTTACATGGCGACGCACAAATCCAATTCAGCAAGCCAGATTGGATTTTTTCCTTATTACTGAAGATTTATTACCACATGTTAGAGGTTGTGATATAGATGTAAGCTATAGATCTGACCATTCTATTATAATTCTTAAAATTGATTTACAAAATATTATACATGGGAAAGGTTTATGGAAATTTAATAATTCTTTATTATGTGACCTAGAATATTTAAATTGTATTAATGATAAGATAGATAATGTAATATTGCAATATTTGTTGCCTGTATATAATATTGACTGTTTAAAAAATGTCAGTTATGAAGATTTACAATTTAGTATTGATGATCAACTTTTTTTAGAAACCCTGTTAATGGAAATAAGAGGCAAAACCATCTCTTTTTCTAGTTACAAAACCAAAAAAAGAAATTCTGAAGAAAACAGTCTCCTCTCCAAAATTCAAGACATAGAGACAAATATAGATGAAGAAAATAAGAAAACTTTATCTGATTTACATTCAAAACTGGAAAGTATAAGAACTGAGAAAATAAGGGGTCATATGATAAGATCAAGAGCACAATGGATAGATGAGGGGAAAAACCAAGTAAATTTTTTTGTAATTTAGAAAAATATAATTATGCTAGTAAAATAATTCCATACCTACAAAATATAGATGGGTCTTTTATCTATGACCAAAAATCAATATTAAATGAGACTGAAAAATTTTACAGAAATTTATATAGTAATGCTGATGTTATTGGGGGAAAAAATATTAATGATTTTCTTGACAATACAAATGATATATACAAATTATCAAGAGAACAATCAAATAGTCTAGAAGGACTCCTATCTTTCTCTGAACTGTCAAACACTTTAAAAATATGAAAAATGACAAAAGTCCAGGCTCAGACGGTTTTACAGCTGATTTTTATAATGTTTTCTGGTCAAAAATTGGTCATTTTGTTTTGAGAGCAATTAATTATGGATTTAGAAATGAAGAATTATCAGTGACTCAGAAGCAAGGAATTATTACTTGCATTCCAAAAGATAACAAGCCTAGACAATTTTTAAAAAACTGGCGACCAATTACCCTTTTAAATGTTGTTTATAAATTAGCGTCAGGATCAATAGCCAATAGGTTAAAAACAGTTTTAGACTCATTGATTTCTTCTGATCAAACTGGTTTTATAAAAGGTAGATTTATTGGTGAGAACATACGTTTATTATATGATGTCATGAACTACACAGAAAAACATAAGATTCCTGGAATGCTATTGATGATAGATTTTGAAAAAGCTTTTGATACCTTGTCTTTTAATTTCATAAAAAACACACTCTCTTTCTTCAATTTTGGTCCAATGTTTAAACAATGGATATCTCTTTTTATGAAAAATGTAAAAACAGCTGTACAGTTAAATGGATTTCTCTCTGACTTCTTCGAAATAGGGAGAGGCTGTCGTCAAGGAGACCCCATAAGTCCGTATATCTTTATTTTGTGTGCTGAAATACTAGCAATTAAGATAAGAAACTCTAAAGATATTAAAGGAATCAATATTAATGATGTGGAATATAAAGTATCTCAGTTCGCTGATGACACTTCTCTTTTATTAGATGGTTCAGAAGCTTCTTTGAATAACACCTTAGATACCCTCCATACATTTTCTAAATATTCTGGACTTAAGGTAAATTTTGAAAAAACACATGTTATATGGATAGGCTTACACAAATATAGTACTAGATCTATTAAAACAAAGTGGAAACTAAACTGGGGTGGCAGAGCTTTTAAATTGCTCGGTATAAATTTTCATGTAGATTTAGAAAAAATGGTAGATATTAATTTAACAGAAAAAATTAAGAAAATAGAAAATTGCATAAAGTATCGGAATAGGAGGGAGTTAACTCTTATTGGTAGAATTACAGTTGTTAAGTCAATTATATTACCACTTCTAACACAGTTGTTTATGTCTCTTCCAAACCCAAGTACACAAATACTCAAAGATATTAATAAAATGTTTTATGAATTTGTTTGGAGTGGCCCATCAAAAATTAAATCTAGTGTTTTAATAAAAAACTACAGGGAAGGTGGTTTAAAAATGATTGATGTATTTGCATATATGAAAAGTTTGAAATTAACATGGTTTAGAAGACTTCTCACTGGAAGTGGTAAAAAATGTTTCACATTTATTAGTAACATTTTTAATTATGATAAAGTTTTTAACTGTGGAAAGTGTTATGTAGAAATTGAATCTAAATCAATGTACAATTACTTTTGGAAAGATGTTTTGTTAGCATTTATTGATTATATAGATATTGTGAAAATAACAGATATAGACCAGTTTGTTAACTGTCCATTGTTTTACAATAATAATATTTTGATAGATAGAAAGCCTGTGTATGTTAAATCAATGTATGAAAATGGAGTGTTTTTTATCAAAGATATTATGCAAAAAAATGGAAATTTTGTGAGTAAAGAAAATTTAGAAACAAAAATTGGTACAAATATGAATTTTTTAGTTTATGAAGGTTTGAAAAGTGCTATTAGAAAGTATATAAAGTCTCTAAAAATAGAATATTCTAATACCAACATATTATTGCCGTCTATTCCCTTTTATATAAAACATATATTTTTATGTAGAAGTGGAACTTCTACCATATATAATGTATTTATTGATAATTGTCAAATACCTACATGTATATCAAAATGGAATGCTTATTTTAACATTGATGATACTGAGTGGAAATACCTGTTTGAATGGGTTCACATTGAAACTAATGATAGTTACCTTCAATGGCTTCAAACTAGAATCACCCATAGAATTCTAGGAACATACTATTTAATGTCTAAAATGAAATTGACACAATCTGATAAATGCACTTTCTGCAAAAAAGAAAAAGAGACATTATCTCATTTATTCTGGAATTGTTCGGTTATAAAAACCTTTATCTCAGATGTGCAACAATTGTTAAAATGTCATAATGTTGATTGGAAGGTTGATTGTAAAACATTTATTTTAGGGTATAAAAAAGGTGACCAATGTCAATTTAATATTTTTTGTCTAGAATTAAAAAGATATATATTCTTGTGCAAGAGGAGGGAGATAATACCATCTTTACAAGGCCTTGTCTGCAGTTTAAAGCTAGCATCTTCAATAGTTAGTTATACAAAAGTTAAAAAATCTATGTACTCATTAGTTGATATGATAGCAAATAGATAGAACCTTTTTTGAATTAACTACTTATATATTACAGTCTGTGTATATTATATCCAGTTTTAGTGGAAATGAAATACTCTGAATCCCAAGAGAACATTTATCTTCTGTGTATTGTATGTATTTTAAAATAATGTATGATATAAATGCCCGTAATATGTTTTTTTTGTAACATTATAATAAATTGTAAGGTAAAATAGTGGATAGATCCCCGACCCTATTTTACCTATTACGGGGACAATAAACGGAATTACCTCTTGGGCTTCAAAAATAAAAAAAAAAAAATTACCTCCATGCAATTTCAACGGAGAATTAGCCAAAGGTATGAATTTTGAGCCAAAAGTAGGTAACTGTACGGGGTCAATGTGAACCTAAATGTACACTAACCTGAGACATAATAAAAGGGGATACCCCTAAAAAAGACTGTTGATACCAAGCAAATGCCTTTCAAGCCGTCAGTATCTGTGCATACGCAACCTAGCGTCCTTGACAACTAGTAGGTCCACTACAGCGTCAGTGATCTCCCTTATAGAATCGAATCGATTTCAGCGTTTTGATGCGTAAAAATTAACCACTCAAGCCTACGGCCTTCATGGCCAAATTCATACACATCAAAACTCCAAACCGGTGTTAAATAGCCGATAAACACCGCTGAAATTGATATTATAGCTGATGAGGGGATGGGAGATACCAGTCATTGTACTTCAATGTGTTATATAACATTCGCAATGCTCTGATGGCGGCGTAAAGAATATATATTAACCTGTTTTAAACATTTATAATAAATGTGAGAAGTTACCACTAGGCTTGTTTTTACTTCATTTAGATTTTAGAATGAAATACAAATCTGATTACGAGATTTTTTTATAGATTTTAAAAATGTTAGGTATATTATTAGGAAGATATGTATGATTTTGCGTCCATTCAAATTATATACCCATCATTTTGTAAAATAAAACAAAGTTCGATATATAAACTTCTAATTCGCATAGCAACGTCAGTGGCGGAGCAATAAACTTCTATCACTCTCTTCAGCCTCACTCTCAACCGTGTGTTTCTGTGACAAAGTCTCTGAGAGCCTTTGTTACAAAGTTCCGCTGTTACTTTTTTCTTTAATAAATATTTATTTTTACTGTAGTTCGACTTTCATTTTTCCTGCTTTATCCGCATTGCATTTGTATGTCCTTATGCACCTGGCGTAGCCCTATGGCATTTTCTAATTCCGGCCTCTCCACCAAAACTAAACACTTAGACATGGTTAGAAACATGTCACATAAACTGATAAAACTACACCACAATAACTAGGATTCAACAGACGTTAGGATTTTGAAGTACAACACCAATTAAAACTAAGATGTACAGGCAAATCTTAATGTGTGAAGGCTACTATTCTTGAATTCGGAAACCTTCAAATAGTCGTGAAGCGCTCTATATTCGTCTGTTTCGAACGAAATCTTCAAATCAGAGCAGAAATCTGCTTCGACGTAGACATCTTGGGGAAACCCCGGTCACGTGACCAGCCGGTGTATCGAGACCTTTCATTGGTTCGGTAGGAACTTTGTTTATAACGACAACCAATGAAAGGTTTCCATACACCATGACCAGAATTTCCAACATGTATTCGCCGAAGCAGATCTCTGCACTGATTTGAAGATTTCGTTCGAAACAGACGAATATAGAGCGCTTCACGACTATTTGCGCAGGTAGGTAATAGAAACTATGTTGTGTTATTGTTTGCATGCGTTTATTTGTACCTAACCCTTTTAAAATTGATATTTTACCCGTGGAATTTGGTGTTGCGACATCTCGTACGACTAAGCAATTTTGTGACAGAAGTGAACGGTTTTTAAATCGGTTAAGGGAATCAGAAAAGAGTTAGTGTTTATCAATTGTGAATTATATAAGCTATGCAACGCAGTATAGTTTTTGGAATTTTTTTATTTAATTAGTGGAAAATCTCGCATGAATTTGAGGGTGATCGAACATTCTCTATTTAGCGAGTAATGCCCCTTGTCTATATTTATATACATATTATAAGGTTATGACTAAAATCTCATTTTAAGGTCACTATCAAGCAGTATATACCATCCCCCCCCCTGTGGTAATAAGATGGGGTAAAAATGATGTTGAAAAACTCTTCAGGAGACCTAAAGTTGTGTTATGTTCGAATCTCAAATTATTCCGAAAATGATTATGTCACGGTATTTAACTGTTATCTAATTAGGGGAGGGGAGGTAGTTTGTAGGCGGCCGGATAGCTTAGTCAGTAGAGCCGCAGTACGGTATTCCGAGTGTCCCAGGTTTGAGTCTCGGTCAGGCTTCACATTAAAAAAATATTTTTTTTAAATGGAGGTGTTCCAATCATTACTAATAGCGAAAAAAGGTATTTAGTGAGTAAAGTATGTAAAGGATCAATGGGGAGAGATCCTTTTTAGGAAACCTCAGATGATTCCTACAGGGTAGAATTGCCGTCTGAATGTAAGTGTTAATTAAATTGCTTTGAAAAGTGTACATCTTATCTCTAATAAGTGTTGTACAACTAAATCCTATCGTCTGTTGATGCCTTTAAGATGAAACTATATCACATTAACTTGAATTTAAATACATCACATTAAGTAGGATTAACATATAACAGATAAACTAGGATACAACTATATCACATAAACTAGCATAAAACTTTATAACATAAACTAGCATAAAACTACAATGTATACCTCTTTATTATGATAAAACTATATCATATAACTTAGGGTAAATTTATATCACATAGACGGGGGAGTAGGGCGTCCCTGGCCGAGTGGTTAAGGTCGCGGAAATCAAACCACTTGTCCCTTACCGCTGTGGGTTCGAGTCCCGACAGGGACTTTTTATTCTTTCTTGTGTGGAAACTATCCAGCTAGCTTAAAGAACGCCGGTGGTTCTACTCAGGGGCCCGTTAGTGCCTAAAATAATGCGGTGTTACGTATAACCCAATCAAAACAAAACAAACGTAGACAAGGATAAAACTATATCACATAAACTTGGATTGAAATATATCCCTTCAACTAGGACGGAACTATAACATAAATACACAAGTAAAATGCTGATGCTGCATATTAAAGACGCCGCTAAATGACGTGAACAGTCACAGGTAATGTACAGAATCAGCCTTGAAAATCGTTCTCTATTACAGTTAAATATCCGAAGCACTAGTCATTTTTTACTCCATGTTCTTGGCATGTGCTCGTTGTTATATGATTATGTTGCATATTTGTGTGAAAAAAGTATAAACTAATGCATAAATTCCCAAAGTAATGCTTTGTCTAAAATTCTGAAATGTTTGTCTGTTGCGACAAAAATTGAAAGGTCTTGTAAGCAAAATAAATTGAAACAAGTAAAATTGAAATGATTGATATACTTAAAATAAATTCAAGACAAAGACAGAGGTAAAAAAATATCTTGTTGCGCCGAGAATATGTCCATTTAAATATTGGTGCAAATTGCATAATGTTTGAATGATTTTGAGGACGAACTGTTCTGTTATTTTATGAAACTGTTGTTATTTTACAAATAACAAAATATGTCTGTAAATATCAAATAATAGTTATGAATCAATTGTTAAATGTAATCAATTCTTTGTGACGTATTGTTTTCTTATAACACAAGTTTGCATATTTGCCTCACAGGCCTGTTTGAGCTAAAGGATTGATAGAGAACCGCGTCTCTAATAGTAGGCGTGGTTTAGGCTTTGTAACTTGCAATTTAATGATTCGTCCTATGGTTGCAGGTAAGTGATACTGATCATAGTTGTCCTGGTTTCCTTACCTCCGTCAACAAACACTAAATGCTAGCATACAGAGTAAGCATCATATTAATTTTGATGACAATTTAAGGCGGAGTCGTACTTCAACAGAGGCGGAGCAAATGGAGTGAGTGACACTGCCTCAGTCATTATCTCTCTGAACTGTTAAGTTTTAGAACGTTCGACTATAGACTGGCTCATTGGCACTTTATTTATTAGGTAAATGAAATTAGATAATGATAAAAAGAAAATAATATTCAAACATTACACTATCACTTCAGTTGAACGTTATTTTTTTCCCTTAAAGCTCGGTGACATGTTGTACATCAGAAAAGCTATTTTTATTAGATGGGATTTTGTTAATACAAAAAAAAGTTTCTCAAAATCAAGACTAAAATTTTCCCTACTAGACGCCGTGTGCAGCGCGGTGCAGCGCGGCGTCTAATAATTGTTATGCATAAAAACTAGGTAGGATAAAAGCCTATGACATCGACTAGGATAAAAATTGCATCATTTTAACTAGGATAAAACTATCTCAATGTGACATAATTAATGTGACATATATTAATGTTAAAACTATATCACTTACACCAGGAGAAATGGGTACATTTCCCATCATTTTTTTCCGTTGAGGGTAAAGATGGCTTAGCGCAGTCTGATCAGGATCCATGCTGTTCAGTTACAAACGCTATAACAAGTAGAGAAACTGATAGCGAACAGAATGAATCCTGATCAGTCTGCGCGGATGCGCCGGCTGGTCTGGATCCATGCTGGTCGCAAACGCATTATGTTAGTTTTGTCATGGCGCGGTTCATATTTTAAAATAATTCCAGCCTTTTTACAAGCATATATATGTATGGTCGTATATCTGTATAGGCTGCAGTACAGACTAATTAATATAGACTATTTAACAAAGTTCTTTCTTTTCTAATTCAAAGAAAAGGATTTTTTTCTTCAAAAAATCGGTACATTGCAGCCCTATCTCTTAACAGGACTGCAGAAGTCTCATGGTAGTTTGGCTTTTCAACCAAATATTTGTTTGTCGGTGTGACATAATTTAGCCTGTTTAGGCGGGTAATTTGCTTGTTACGGCAAGTGACAGAGTGGTTGTACCAATATACTGTAAAGTAAAAGTTTCTCTAACTCTTTATATATATTACCGCAGTCAATGTCACTTTACTTTCTTAACACAATTTGCATACTCTCCTAAATCATTTAAAAAGAAAAGAATATATTAAAATATTGAAGGTTCTTAATTTTTGATTATTATTTTTGGTTCATAATGTTGACATGATAATTCCGCTATTATTATTTTTCTTTAGTTTTTGTCTCATGCATTGCTGCATATGATAAAAGAAAAATATTATTATTTACATTCGAAGCTAATAAACCTATTTATTATTGAACGCGATCACCTATTTATAGTTAAAATCGAACTACTTTTCAACTATCGATTCCGAAGTACACACAAAATTGTATTTTCTATTTAAATTTGTTAGACTAAACTGATTTATATAATTTATATTAAATTGTTAATTCTGGCGAATTTTGACCGAAAATTAGAATTATAATTGAAATTAAAAGAACGGTAAACATTGACAAAAAATGTGTGAGGTCGCGCATGTAGTGTAAATATGTATGGTGACTGATTTGTGCCATGTCGTATTCGGCCCTTTCCATCAGTCTTCCACACAATAGTATAAATACACAGAACGGTCTAAACTAAACATGTGAAACAAATAGCAATTTAATGCTGGGAGTTGTTTTCAGTTTTCATCCAATATATCAAGTAAATGTCCACCTAAAATAAATAAATTCATAGCTATAATAGTAAACAATACATTGTTCAAAATCGTCAAAATTAATAGGGTTCTTTTTGCATCTGTCAAAATTAAACTCAAGCAAGCCAAGAGGTACATGTTAAGCAAGGACCGACATACGAAAAACTACTAGTAAATTGTCTTTTTCTATATTGAAAGCCCAAAAGTACGGAAGCCTGGGAGTATCATTTATAAGTAAAAAGTTAGTATTTATCAATTTTGATTTGTAAGTTATAACTTATTCATAACTTAGCATTTAGAATTTATGAACCTAAAACACGTGGGAAAAAGAAAGACATAACAGAAGCAGACAACCAAAGTTATTCTAAACAAATTAGCAGTATGAGCGACTGAATTTGTTTAGAATAGGACTTGAGTAACGACTTTGCAATAATTTGTAAACAGGAAAAATACCGAAACTTGCAACATTGAGCTACTACGTCATGTATGATGGTGTTGTGCGACCTCCGTTTGTTATAATTATAGTGTGCTTTTTATCTTGAACTTGTCTCAACTTTAATTACATCCAACTTCTGATTTCAGGGAAACATCACACCAAGATACAATACCAGAAGTGGACATGGGAGAGGTCGACGATCAGAGTTAAAGTTAAGTTTGGATGGCAGCATTACAGAAACAATACAAGTATTACAAATGCAAAGGGTGGTGGAACACGAACAATATTATGCAAAGCTGACCAAGACATAACTGTTAATGATACAGTCAAAACTGCCCGATCGGCCACCTTTATAAAAGCGCCACCTGCCTAAGTGCGCCATCTCTGGACATCCCCAAAGTAAAATACTATATATTTGTCTTTTACAAGACGGCCACCTGCTCCACGCCGCCAACGGCCACCCATTTTCATCCCCAAATAGCCAAAATTACCAGATCAAAAGGCCAGTACAAGAACGTTTGTCGCCATTTTGAATCCAATATTTTTTCTGTACCATACCGTTTTCGTTTACCAGTAGTCGGTGAATTTGTTTGAAAGTTTGAAAAATAACTTGTTTAAAATGTGTTTCGTTTGAGTAAAATGTAAATTGATTATAAGTTTATAACACACTAAGAATCAAACATTCAAGAATTTCCAACATAAATTAACTCAAGTCTATACCACGTGTGAAATATACGCAACTTTAATCCAGCGACTCAAAGTTACAATTGTCTACGATTTATTTAATCGCTCGCAATGGAAATAATGGTATTGATATGATACTTTTAACTTCCTTTCATTTATTTTACACCAAAGACGCTGCAGACAACAATTATGACATTTCATTATCAAACAATGTCTGCCTTAGCATAGTACTGTTTTCTATAATCTACATGTTTAATAATAATGCAATATAGCTCAAAGATCTTGACTAAAGCATCATTGGACATAATAAATTATTATTCCTTTACTTCATGTTCATAAAGAGAAATTAATTCTTCGTATAATCTAAATCCATCTTCGGCATTGCTTGGGATGCGAATATCTGGTTTTAAACAATGTGCAAACTTTATGATATTTTCACAACATTTGTGTTTTGGTGATGCATAAAGCTCTTGACAAAGTTCTACATCACCATGGTCAACTGGCTCGCCAAAATCATGCCCATCATAAAGTTCTGGAAAATGATACAAGACGAATGGTTTACCACACGGCAGTTCGTAACATTATCTAATTGTGAATATTATGTAAATTCCAATGTTCCGCTATTCGATGCAAAACATCCTTAAGGCAAAATCGTAAACATTCTATGTGAATAGGATCGTATGCATTAAATCTACCTACTTCTCCAAGTCTTTTAATTTGTTTATCCACCAGTGAATGCTTTGGTGACCAAGCTTCAATCCTCTGATTACCAGTACTCTTTCCATATATGAAACTTTTTATACCCGACACTGAGTATTGGTAAAAGAAAACAACAGAATAATGGTTGCAATAAACTAAGATGCGAGCTTTTAGTTCCACAGTTAGCTCCGAGAATCCGGGGAACACACTTAACTTCTTTTACGGTTTTCAGGTAATAGGCTGCAATGTATTTTGGTTCATTGTTACTTGCTGCCACCTCTAACCACATTATTTTGTGACTGTATCTATCTATAGCTCCATGAATACAAAACCCATAAGGGTTTAGCATATCATAGCCGTTTAAATGTCACACATAATTGGGACTCCTTGCTGAATACTGCCCTCTAGTTAAGCTATGAGCTTTTCGCAAAGACACGCCCTCTGGTCTGTTTCTTTTAACAATCTCATAACATCATCCCTTTTAATTTTAATATTGCGATCATGTACAAGTCGTCGCCACATACTTCGGTAGCCAACATCCACTGAGGTTGATTTCATTTCTAATAATGGTTTTAATTTCGTTAATTTGGGTTTTAAGAGCGTGAAGGCGGCAAAAATTTAATTACTTTAATATACGTTTGAGATGGCTTAAACTTAAGCGAATATTATGACATTATACAACATAGGAAAAATTTAGCTTTACTTTAATCCAGCGTAAAAATACGCCAGAATCTTCCTCAGTATATATGCTCGGCTTTCTGAACGAAAATGAATTGTTCTGATGGCGTTGGACATCTGGAAGATGAATTATACCAGCAACAATATTGTCAAAATGTCTGAGTTGGAAAGTATCGCGTCTGTTTTCTGAATAGATAGAATATTTCAGTAAATACTGAAAAGTAAAATCACATGAATATTTACATGTAAATTGCTGTGATTTATATTACCTATATTTAGATAAAATGGCAAAACTACGTAAAACCCATTGCAACGCAACCGAGAAAATATAAACTTACCCACAGTTTCAAAAGAGCAATGTCTGTCAAGCATACACGTGGAAATACCTTAGAAACTAGAAATATTAAAAATTTAGTAATAAATACTTATTAATAAATTATAACTTTTAACTATAATTAATAAATATTACTTATTAAGCTTTAAATGATACTCCCAAGCTTCCGTCCGTTCTACTATGTATATAACAGAATTATTCTAATTTTGCAAAACATGAACGTTTCAAAAACGTTTTATATGCATTAAATATTGGACATTTATCACATAAAACGCAGCGCTGGAGTGTAATAAAGCCATGTAATAAAAACGATATTACACTAGTATAATAACACTTTGACGTGACGTCATTTGCGCTATATAGAAACATAGCGTTAAAGCGTGCTAATGTTAGCGTTACACTATGGGCGCTTCATTGAAAACTTACTCATTTTAAAAGTTTATTGTTCTTATTCTATATATGTGATAAATATAATATTATATTCTTGTAGATTCAATACTCAACTCAAATAATTTTATTTGAGATTCAATACTAAATTTATTGAACTCGTTGAATAAAACAATATTATGCTCGCCTGAGTGTAGTTTGATACTAAATTTATTGAACGAGTTGAATAAAATCATATTATGCGAGCCTCTGGCGAGCATAATATTGGAGTTCAATAAATTAAGTATTGAATCTACACGAATATAATATTCTATTTATCACATATACAAAATAAGAACAGTGAACTGTTAAAGTTAGTAATTATTCAATGACGCGCCCATAGTGTAACGCTAACATTAGCGCGCTTTAACGCTATGTTTCTATATAGCTCAAATGACGTCACATCAAAGTGTTATTACACTAGTGTAATATCGTTTTTATTACATGGCTTTATTACACTCCAGCGCTGCGTTTTATGTGATAAATGTATATGTGATCTTAATCAAAACAAAATTGTTTTCTATTTTTTCGTTTCCTGATGAAGAAAATCTTATATGTATTTTGGGAACAATACAGAACAAGGTCTGTAGCATTTTTCTTTTTTAAAAACTTATTTCTTTCTATCTGAAATAATATCATATTTTGTGGTACATTTCTGTACCTGTCTCTTCTATTGCGAGTAAAACGAACCATGTCCGTTGCTGTAGCGAACGATGTTTTAGCATGAGTTATTAACAGCCATTGTCCGGTTTTATCATGTTACAGGGTAGTGGAACATTTAGACGATGCGTAGCAGAATACATACTTATATGAATGCTGCTGCATAAGCAGGGGGTAGGACCGTAGTGGTTCTTGAATACTTCCTTAAATTTTGAGGAAATTTGCATGTTTATTTTGCAAAAGTGGAAGAAAATAAAATAATATTAACTGAATTCTAGGAGAAAACTAAATTATTTAAAAAAAAATATTCCAGAGAGGAAGTGGTAATGGTCCCTGCTATAGCAGGGAAAGAATGAAAAGAGATGATTTAGAAATGCTTATTGTTTAAACATTGGCATGACTTACGTTTCCATATTTTCCATAGGTAAAAAAGTTCAAAAGTAATTTAGGCAATAGTTGAATATATACGGAAAGATAATCATCACGTTCCAGAGGGGCTTTTCTAATTTTCCAGCTGATCTACTAAGAGTATATTAGGGCTTTTTTCTTAAAATTATTTACTTAGTAATATCAGAAACAGATAACAAAGCAACTTATATCCAGTTAAGAAAGCATGCGTGCTTGCTAAACTTAAAACTTGTAGCAATTAAAACTTATTAAGCAGATATCAAAATGCAATAAGATAAATATATTTTTCCAAAAGCTGATACATTTGGATGGATGCAGGTGAAAAATTTACACTTCACATGTAAAAAAAACACATCCGTTAGTTTGATTCTGTAAAATGCAGGCAAATTTAGAAACTATTATCGTATACATGTATATCTAAATAATATCCACACAAGAGACGCTAATCATGGTGTAACTGAAAGCATTAAAATTTGTCCTAATTAGACACCCAGACCGGTAGATATGACCAGTTTACTGTTGGCAGCTCATTTGTTTGTATTTTGTCAATGAAACCCCTAAAATACAAATGGACTGTTCCGGTTTCAAAGCAGGAAAAGTCCATTACACAGATTCAGCATGTTATTGGTAAAATTATAACAAAATTAGATCAGAAGTAAAGTCAATCGATATCGAATGTAAAACAAATCGCCTGTGTCGTTACGTACATACAATGTACCTATATATAAATAAGAGTTTTTTTACTTAATGTATTCTTTTTTTATTCCTTTGTCTCAGGAAGATTAATTATAAACGAAATAGCCTTTTCAAATATCATGTATAACAAAAGAATGAGAATAGAAAATTATTAATCTTTTTTTAAAAAGTTTTTGCATGATTATGAAGAAACGAAAAATAAACATGCTTAAAAATGAATAAATAATTTTACCTTAACTTTCCATTTAAATGCGTTTCGGCGGATATGAATATTTATTAATGTTAGACATATCAAACTGACAGCAGTGAAGTATATATAGGTACCTAAGTGACTAACTGAGTGGGGACGGTGCAAAAAACTCGGTATGAGTGTTTCACGTATAGACAAAACAGAAATGCTATGAAAGGAGTATTAAAAACTCGACAGATGTGTTACACGAATATGTAGATGTGCTTGGGAAAATGTTAACCTGGGTGTGTTACACATGGGCTACTGCAGTCATATCAAAGGCTGCAAAGTACCGTTCCTTTTATTTGGCAGTCGGATGCCAGACTTTGCAGCAATGATTTGTCTATCACAGAGTTCGGACTCTAGATAGTCGCTGCACTGTACAAATCCAGGTTGGGTGCTCGCCAAGAAAGAAAATTGATAGATCCCTTATCTGAACAATAGATTTAACCATAAACACTGACATGTGCTCTTTTTTTTTTAACAAATATGTTGTGGTGAAATTCTTTTTGTATCCACTTATTGCTCAGCGTCCAGAGGTGCGGAACTATTTGTGTTTACTTTTTTTGTCCATGGACCTGATTTGTATCAATTAATCCCTTCGATTTACAGCTAAAAATGACTTCGGAAAGAAGAATTCCTTCCGATTTCTATTATGTATAGTCATATTCGGTGATTCGCAGCACACTTACGAACTTTCGCTATATCTATATGCAGTATTTCAATAGAGCGGAAGTCAGTGCGCGAGCATGCGCTTTGCCATTTCTCGACCAGTTACTGGTCACGTGCCATGAAGCGACACTTAGTGTACATGACTTTTACAACTAAAATATCAGACAAACACATAAAAACAATACACATAAACTACACATAGTTGTTTTGGCATATTAATATTTTGCATTTGCAACAGACGGTCAAACAAATATCTCAATATTCTTACCGATTTAATGTATTGTTTACATGTGATGACAGCAGCGCTGTGTGTTAGATTACTTTCGGTTTAGAAAATTCATTTGTTTACCATCAAAACTCATATGTTTACCGTAGGAACCATATATAGATAGAAAGCAAATTATACAAAGGTAAGGAAAAAATTGTCCGTTTCTTCACAAAAAATCGAATAAGTAAATACAAAGTCTTTTAAAAAGGTCCCTTCTTTGAGTTCATTTAAAAGGGAAATAATTTGGTGGAATTTTAGGCAAGGAAACAAGGAGTTATCATTCGTGGCTAGGGAATATGGCCGACTGAAATCATGCAAGCAAGTTTGTAAGTGCAGCATGTCATATTAATGAATGAGAACGGGAACAAATTTCACAAAAATCAATTTATAGAAGTAGCGTCTGAAACTAAACGAAACGGCCATTCATGTCGCAACTTCTCGGCATTTTTCGGAAGGACCTCGAACACAATACATGTAGTAAGAAAACACAGGACGGGTGCGGTATTTCGGTGTTACCTACGGTAAGGAACTTTATAAAGTATATATATAATTTCCCGCTCATGACTTTCTTTCATATATATTAATTCTTTGGCGGTAGTGTCCTTATGAAATAATAAGTTTGTTTACCAGTAAAAAATAAGAGGGCTATGATGGCACTGTATGGCTCACCAGTTCAGTGTTAGAAATGATTTATCAAATGAGCTTGCCAAAAGGCAAGTCCAGCTCAACTTCAACTTGACCCTCAAGTTATATTGTTTCACAACACTGATTTGTTGCTTTTTCTCCGTAATAAACCTGACCCATAATTGCATTGTTAATTTCATTGTCCGCTATATAAATTGAAATATTTTGTGCTTATATTTTGGAAAGGCTTTGTTAAAAATATCTATGTTGCAAGTGTGTTCCTATGAGACTTTGTATAATAAATGAACACTAGATATGGGTAAATTTTGATGGGACATTTTATTTAAATATTTTTTAAATGAATACACGGAAATGTCTCATGCAAAATATATAAGGTGTAGACGTGTGAGGGCAAGATTATTTTTTAAGCTCTTTTTATATATTCTATATGGTAACATAATTGTACTTCAAAAAGAAATGGAAAAAAATAGATCAAACAATATCAAGTCTGTTTGTCAAAAAACAAGAAAATAGGTCAAATGATATCAATAATATCAAAATCAGGTCAGCTGATTCAACAACGAAAATTACACCCCTTGTCAAATTTTCAAAGAACAAGAAATTAGATGATATCAAATGATATCAAAAATATCAAAAGTAGGTCAGATACTATATTCAATTTGGCAAATTACACCCTAGGTCTAAATTCAATGTCTTATGTCAAAAAGCAAGAAAGTAAATCAAATGATAACATTAATATCAAAGTAGGGCAGCTGATATAAAAATTCAATTTGGCATCAGAAATTACATCAATGGTCCAAATTTCAAGTCTGAACGTCAAAAAATGTATGTTAAGCGATTTCAAAAATATCAAAAATAGGTCTGCTGATATCAAAATTCGTTTCGGCGTCAGAAATCACATCCCTGATCCAAATTTAAAGCCTGTATTTCATAAAAGAAAAAAGTATGTCCAAAGGTGTCAATAATACATAAAGTAGGTCAATTGATATCAAAATTCAATTCAACATCAAAACTTACACCCCTGATCCAAATTTCAAGTATGTACATTAAAAAACCCAAAAAACGTAATTCAAGTGATATCAAAAATATTAAAGTAGGTCAGTTGATGTATAAATTCAATTCAGGATCAGAAATTACAACCCGTGTTCAAAGTTCAAGTTTGTACATCAAAAAAAGAGACACTTAGTCAAACGATATCATTAATATCAAAAGTAGGTTAACTGATATCAAAATTCAATTCGGCATAAAAAAATACATTCCTGGTCAAAGTTTCAAGTCTGTACTTCAAAAGACAAGTAAGTAGGTCAAATGGTTTCAAAAATATCAACAACACCTCAAATGATACCAAAATTCAATAACGCACATGAAAAAGATATCATATTAACAGTGAGTCGCAAAATTGATTGAAAATGCTTTCTCCAAGTTTGAATCCAATTCAACAAAAAATGAAAAAAAAAAAAAAAAAAAAAAAAAACAAAAAACAAACAATGTTAAACAAAATTAAATAAAAAAATGAACATACAAGCTCATCTTTGTTAGTAAAGTACTGGAAACAAATGTAATCTTTCTTTAGTTCAAGGTACAACTGACCCTACAAAAATATTAATAGTATGATGCAAATGTGTCCAAATTCTAGAGCTGAAAGTTATTTACACAATCAGAAGAATGATTTGATATTATTGTCACCTAGCTTAACAAGATTGCATTTGTGAAACAAATGCTATGGCACAACACTAAATAGAACCAGAAATAGATTTTTCCACACAATTGAACTTTGCCATAGTGCAGTAGCGTCTAAAGAGTTTTGGGGTCAGGGTCTTATTTTAGCATGCCAAATGAAAGACATATGAGCCGCGTCACGACAAAACCAACATATTGCGTTTGCGACCAGCATAGATCCAGACCAGCCTGAGCATCCGCGCAGTCTGATCAGGATCCATGCTGTTCGCTATCAATTTCTCTACTTGTAATAGGGTTAGTAAGCGAACAAAATGGATCCTGAACAGACTGCGCGGATGCTGGTCGCAAACGCATTACGTTGGTTTTGTCGTGACGCGGCTCATATGTCTACTGTATAGATACAAAGCACATATAGTGTAATAATTGATTCAATATAAAAGTATTATTACTTGACAAAAAATAAGCATTTACTGTTTTACATAGCTGTATTATTTTCTTAATACTATCTTTTCAATTAAGTATTGCCTATTTCTGAAAACATTTACAATTTAAAATGATCATTATAAAGTTTTTGAATTTACAAGGTGTTGTTAATCATTATGTTCTTATAAATGTGCTCAAGTTATCATCTCTTTTGCCAGAAGTCATGACCTCTCATCATTTCATCAGTTTACAGCAAACAGGTCATGACATTCAGACTTACTCCCAGCTATTCAATCATTTTTAGAAAAATTGCATCACATGTACATGTACACATGTATAAAATAATTCCAACATGAGTTTTTCCCTTTCATATTAAACTATATTTTGAAGAAATACCATGGCCTTAGACATTTTAGCTTTAGCGGCCCCTCTTAAGGGGCTAATCAAATTAGTATGAGCAAATTTGATAAAAGACTACCTTAGAACGTACAGACAAAGTTTGGTGATTATCCATCAATTAATTCATAAGGGGATGATGTTGAAAGGCTTTTCTTTTTTAGCTCTAGAAATACTCGCAATACATGAATAGAATGATAGGGTACATATACGGGATGGAGATTTACAAGTTTCGCAGCATTCGTCACCTTCATAAGTATAAGAAAGCATCTCGGCTACATACTGACGCCTGTATTCAACATGTATTTATTTGATTAATTTAATAACACCCATTTATTGTGCAGAAATCTTAGCAATGGAACATACCTGTAAAAACATTTTTAAAAGAACTCCTTAAGAATTCCTGTTTACTATGTTAAAGGGCATTTGAATTAGAACATTTTTTACCTCTAAGTCATACTGACGATAACTCGAGATACTCATTACCAACTTGTTGCAGCAAAGGTAGTTAATGGAAATGCCATTTGGAGAGAGTTGCTGTTGGAAAATACCTTAATCATATGTAACGTTGCATGTTTTTCTGTATATATTAAACGCGTTGACATCAACATGTACTTTGCACCTGGAATGGACCATCCAATTTGTGTGTGTATGTGTGAGTGTTTTTTGTTTTTTTTTTGTTTTTATTTGTAAACTAAATTTACTCCCGAGTTACGATATCAAGTTCGTACGGTGGCATAGAGGTGACATTTGCAGTTTTATTTTATCTCGTGGCCACGACTTATTATCTTGAGGCCTCAAGATATTATCTCGTTGCCACGACTTATTATCTCGTGGCCACGACTTATTATCTTGTGGCCTCAATATATTATCTCGTGGCCACGAGTTATTATCTTGTGGCCACGACTTATTATCTCGTGGCCACGACTTATTATCTTGTGGCCTCAAGATATTATCTCGTGGCCACGACTTATTATCTCGTGGCCACGAGTTATTATCTTGTGGCCACGACTTATCATCTCGTGGCCACGACTTAATATATTGAGGCCACGACTTATTATCTCGTGGCCACGAGTTATTATCTTGTGGCCACGACTTATTTTCTCGTGGCCACGAGTTATTATCTTGTGGCCACGACTTATTTTAGCCAATGAAAATGGTCGTTTCATCTTGAACAAAATTTAATATCACACTGGCAATAGCAGTCACATACGGTGGCATAGAGGTGACATTTGCAGTTTTATTTTATCTCGTGGCCACGACTTATTATCTTGAGGCCTCAAGATATTATCTCGTTGCCACGACTTATTATCTCGTGGCCACGACTTATTATCTTGTGGCCTCAAGATATTATCTCGTGGCCACGAGTTATTATCTTGTGGCCACGACTTATTATCTCGTGGCCACGACTTATTATCTTGTGGCCTCAAGATATTATCTCGTGGCCACGACTTATTATCTCGTGGCCACGAGTTATTATCTTGTGGCCACGACTTATCATCTCGTGGCCACGACTTAATATATTGAGGCCACGACTTATTATCTCGTGGCCACGAGTTATTATCTTGTGGCCACGACTTATTTTCTCGTGGCCACGAGTTATTATCTTGTGGCCACGACTTATTTTAGCCAATGAAAATGGTCGTTTCATCTTGAACAAAATTTAATATCACACTGGCAATAGCAGTCACAGGAGGTGCGTGTCAATCACCACCATATATTCACTTAAGTTCACGCTTTTTCCCAGAGACGTGCTGAATTTCAGTAAGGGCTAATCAGCTAGTATATCACTATAAACTGTATCGACCACATTAACACGTCCACTGAGTAGAGTCTTGTCATCACTAATTGGCTCTCTGTATTCTTATCTTATGGTCCTAACGTTTAAGGATCAAGTTTCTGTAGATGCAGTTTTTCATAAAATACACTCACTTTTATAAGTGGTCATCACCGGTAGGAAGTTAGCAGTAGCATTGAGTAGTAGCAGTAACAAAATTATAAAACATGAAGTTGGCAGTAACAGTAGCACAGAAGTAGCAGTAGCAAAATTATAAAACGTGAAATTGGCAGTAGCAATAGCACAGCAGTAGCAGTAGCAATCAAAGAGGAGATCTTAAAAGAATTGATATATGTCTTTGAAACTTGTATATGTCAGTTTTTATAATAAAAAAAAGAAAAAGATTCAGATAACCCGTCAAAGATACTCATTTATCATTGTGATATTGTAGTATATCTTCAATAATAACTATCTAGATACAAGTCTTTAATGGGATTCGAATCCACAGAAAAAGGGGCAAGTTATTTCAATGAACGACCTTAAAAGTATACATCAACCGCATATATTTCTTAATTAAATCTCAATTAAATTAGATATACCGTGCTCATCCTTGAAAATTAAAATCACATCATTTTTTTTAAATCTATGATATTCTAACTTAATGCGTCTAACTTGAATAAAGAAATCAATAAACTATGTACAGGAAGCTGCGTTCCTTATAACAGGTCAGGTAATCTTTACTTAAAAAAAACTGACAATAAAAATATATTCATGGTGAACACCTATACTGTGTAGAATTTTAAACATAACATATCTACTATCTGTGAAGTCATAACATGTTTATTTTATGTTTACATGTACAAAGGGACTATATAACAATTATCAATATTTTCTAATATTAAATTTAAGCAAAGTATATCTTTAAAAAAGAATGAATGAAACACCTGACCATACAAAAAAAGAAGAAAAATTATTATAAAACGTTCCTACGGTGGCATAGAGGTGACATTTGCAGTTTTATTTTATCTCGTGGCCACGACTTATTATCTTGAGGCCTCAAGATATTATCTCGTGGCCACGACTTATTATCTCGTGGCCACGACTTATTATCTTGTGGCCTCAAGATATTATCTCGTGGCCACGAGTTATTATCTTGTGGCCACGACTTATTATCTCGTGGCCTCAAGATATTATCTCGTGGCCACGACTTATTATCTCGTGGCCACGAGTTATTATCTTGTGGCATCAAGATGTTATCTCGTGGCCACGACTTATTATCTCGTGGCCACGAGTTATTATCTTGTGGCCTCAAGATATTATCTTGTGGCCTCAAGATATTATCTCGTGGCCACGAGTTATTATCTTGTGGCCACGACTTATTATATTGAGGCCACGACTTATTTTCTCGTGGCCACGAGTTATTATCTTGTGGCCACGACTTATTTTAGCCAATGAAAATGGTCGTTTCATCTTGAACAAAATTTAATATCACACTGGCAATAGCAGTCACAGGAGGGGCGTGTCAATCACCACCATATATTTACTTAAGTTCACGCATTTTTCCAGAGACGTGCTGAATTTCAGTAAGGCTTATCAGTTAGTATATCACTATAAACTGTATTGACCACATTAACACGTCCACTGAGTAGAGTCTTGTCATCACTAATTGGCCCTCTGTATTCTTATCTTATGGTCGTAACGTTTAAGGATCAAGTTTCTATAGATGCAGTTTTTCATAAAATACACTCACTTTTATAAGTGGTCATCACCAGTAGGAAGTTAGCAGTAGCATTGAGCAATAGCAGTAACAAAATTATAAAACATGAAGTTGGCAGTAGCAGTAGCACAGAAGTAGCAGTGACAAAATTATAAAACGTGAAATTGGCAGTAGCAATAGCACAGCATAAGCAGTACCAATCAAAGAGGAGATCTTAAAAGAATTGACATATGTCTTTGAAACTTGTATACTAGTATGTCAGTTTTTATAATAAAGAAAAAGATTCAGATAACCCGTCAAAGATACTCATTTATCATTGTGATATTGTAGTATATCTTCAATAATAACTATCTAGATACAAGTCTTTAATGGGATTCGAATCCACAGGGAAAAGGGGCAAGTTATTTCCATGAACGACCTTAAAAGTATACATCAACCGCATATATTTCTTAATTAAATCTCAATTAAATTAGATATACCGTGCTCATCCTTGAAAATTAAAATCACAGATTTTTTTTTAATCTATGATATTCTAACTTAATGCGTCTAACTTGAATAAAGAAATCAATAAACTATGTACAGGAAGCTGCGTTCCTTATAACAGGTCAGGTAATCTTTACTTAAAAAAAACTGACAATAAAAATATATTCATGGTGAACACCTATACTGTGTAGAATTTTAAACATAACATATCTACTATATTTGAAGTCAAAACATGTTCATTTTATGTTAACATGTACAAAGGGACAATGTAACAATTATCAATATTTTCTAATATTAAATTTAAGCAAAGTATATCTTTAAAGAAGAATGAAAGAAACACCTGACCATACAAAACAAGAAGAATAATAATTATAAAACGTTCCCTTTCTTCAACCGCCGCTCTTGTGAAAGCTGTGGCCAGTGTGATTGATATTAACTTTTGTTCGCTACAATTTTCTGACTGTTTTTATGGTGTCCTGTTGATATAGCTTGTTAAAATTTAAGAATGACTAAATCTCTTGTTTTAGATAAGTCATCCAGGTGTCGTTGTCGGCGTCATATAGTTATGTATTTGCGTGCAAGTTGGTATCTCCTAAATTACTGAAGGGAATGTGTTGAAACTGAATGCAATTACTTGAGAGCATAAAAGGAGATCATTTTCCAAGGTTCATTACTCTAATAGAGATTTTGACATAACTCTGGCCCTTTTTGAACATGAAATTTCTACATAATTTAGGCACTTCTGTACTATCAAGCACTAAGAATAGTCTAGCACACTGCTCTAAAATACGTAGCTAGATATAAGAACTTTTACTTTAGTCACTGTTACAGTAAATAAGTTACAGTTCCCGTAAGAAACATGCGAAATTTAAGGTGAATCATTGCGGACTTTTCTTATGAGCATAAAGTTAAACATGTAACAAATTCAACGTTGAATAGCGCCAAAAGTTTTTTTCGAGAATGTAACATCTCACTACTTTATCTATAAAATACGAAAGGGCGACACAAGACTTTAAGAAAGTATAGGTGTATTTTATCTGTCCCAGACAGGACACCGTATATTTCAGCTAGTAAAAGTTATTCAAAGACGTAAGAAGACACTTTTTGAATAATAGCTCTGCTGGGGGTATAGTCGTATAATTACTTTGATATTCTTCTAGGCTTTATAAATAGCCTTTTTCAGTTAATCTGTATTTTAACTATATTGTATTTCTGATTATGGTGTAAACTTTAAAAAAAAAAAAACATGTGTAGCAAAGGAATGAAAATAGAAAAATATAAATGTTATTTGTGAAAAGTACTGCATGATGGTAAAAAAACGAAAAATGCGTATGCTTAAAATATATGTTAATTATATTATCTGTATTTTCCATTTTAAAACGTTTTAGTAAATATGCATATTTATTGACGTTAGCCATGTCAAACAGACCGAGCTAAAGTATATAAAAGAAGAAACAATGTATGTATTGTAACGGTGCCAAAAAAAAAAACTCCTAACGCCTTCATGGCACGTACACTATGTACAACACTCATAACCGCAAAGTTTGTCAAACTAGCCAAAGAGTTATAGTATAACTCACCTTCCATGGGCTACTGTGCTCTGCTAAGTGGCAGAGCTGCAATGTACCGTTTAATTTTTCAATATCATTTTCATAAAGCGGTTCAAAAATTCCATGAAAAGCATACAAGTGTATTGTTTTATTATGCATTTCATTAAAGCATCCATTATTTTCATTTTATAAAATTCCTGCAAAATTCAGGCAAAGTTGGAAACTTCCCTCGTTTATTTAAATAATATTTATACAAAAGACCCTTAAAGCCCCATTGTCTAAATCTACTGGTTAGTTTCATTTAGAGTGAAATAAAGTTTGTTTCCCAAAACTCCATTTAGAAACAAATATCCTACAAATGATAGAGTGACAATCAGTTTATAAGTTAAATCTGAAAGTTAAAATATCGTTTTACCTAAAATGCAAGTTGCGTAATGAATTAGTTTGAGATTTAGTTATTTTATTCGTTCTCGTTAGTAGTATAGAGATTTTTTATTTTTTCTAAAAGTTAATTATGCTGGAACAAGAAGTGTTTTGCCAATACCAGCATGTTAACCAGGTATTTTACTGTTGGCACCTCATTTTTTTGTATTTTGTCAATGAAATCCCTAAAAATGCAAATGGACCGTTCCAAGTTCAAAGAAGGAAAAGTCTACTACACAAATTGAGGAGGTTATAGGTTAAAATATAACAAAAATTAATCACACGTAAAGTCGATCAAGATCGAGTGTTAACAAAACGGCGCATGTAGATAAATAATTCTTATATCAATTGATTTTCTTCAAAGCTTTATAAATAGCCTTTTTTCTATTGTTAACAATTTTTTTGCATTTGTAAGGGAGATTTATCATTACGACATAAACTTTTTAAATACCATGTGTAACAAAGGAATGAAAATAGAAAATTATAAATTTTATTTAGAAAAAGTAATTTATGATGGTAAAAAAACGGAAAAATGTGTATGCTTAAAGTATTTGTTAATCATATTATCTATAGTTTCCATTTTAATACGTTTTGGTAAATATGCATATTTATTAACGTTACCAATGTCAAACAGACCGAGGTAAGGTATATAAAGGAAGAAACAACTCGCATGTTGTGACGGTGCACAGACTTCGAAACACGCCTACGTGGCGATTTTCAAATACAATGACGCCGTTTTCGGCTACGTCAACTAACGCCTTTCGGCACACCAACCATGAGCTACTGCGGTCCTGCTAAGAGGCAGAGCTGCAATGCACCGTTTACGTTTTCAATATCATTTTCATCAAGCGGTTCAAAAAATCCAACGCGCGCATTCTTAAAGATATACCATGCCCAAATTTGATATTACAAAATATGAAATGGATACAGTGCCGTTTACTATTTCAGTATCATTTTCATCAAGCTGTTCAAAAAGTCCACGACAGTCATACAAGCGTATTGTTTTATTATGCATTTCATTAAAGCATCCATTATTCTCATTATATAAAATTCACGCAAAGTTCAGGCAATGTTGAAAACTTCCTACGTTTAATTAAATAATATTTATACAAAAGATCCTTAAAGCCCCATTCTCTAAAACACAAATTGATTTAATGTTCTACTGGTTATTTTCATTTAGAGTGTAATAAAGTTTGTTTCCCAAAATTAGATCCTACAAATGATATAGTGGCAATCAGTTTATAAATTATAGCTGAAAGTAAAAAATATTTTCTTCCTAAAAATGCAATTTGCGTTATGAATTAGTTTGAGATTTAGTAATTTTATTAGTTCTCGTTAGTAGTATAGAGATTTTTTGATTTTTTTCTAAAAGTTGATTATGCTGGAACAAGAAGTGATAAACTTTTGCCCATACCAGCATGTTAACCAGGTATTTGACTGTTGGCACCTCATTTTTTTGTATTTTGTCAATAAAATCCCTTAAAATGCAAATGGACTGTTCCAAGTTTAAAGCAGGAAAAGTCTATTTCACAAATTCAGCATGTGATTGGTTAAAATAGAACAAAATTAAATCAGATGTAAAGTTATCGATATCGATTGTAAAACTCCCATAGATCTACATAACTTACATTGATCTTTTACCCATACGAAAAAAATTCAGTTTGTGTATTTAAACTACATTTAAATGTATTTTTAAATTTTTTTATTAAGATATTACTTTTTATTAACCATGTAGAGTAAAAGAAGGAAAATAAAAAATTACAAATTTTATTTGGAAAAAGTATTGCATGATGATAAAAAACGAAAAAATTGCATATGCTTAAAATATATGTTAATTAATTATCAATATTTTCTATTTTTAAACGTTTTGGTAGATATGCATATTTATTTACGTTAGCCATGTCAAACAGACCGAAGTAAAGTATATAAAGGAAAAAACAATCAAAATTCCACGATGGTGCACAAACCTCGTACGCCTTCGTGGGGATATGCTTGAACGATATGCTTGAACGCGCATTACAGAAAGGCCTAAAACGGCAGACGTGGTGTTCCTACACTAATTAACCATGTGCTACTGCGGTCCTGTAAAGAAACAGTGCTGCAATGTACCGTACATCTTTTACTTAGTTATTGAACTTATTGTCCTTGAAGTGAGATGGCCGGCAGTAAAAATTTCATCTAGCCATGGCGGTGTGGGACGTTGGTCGAGAAGCCTTGAAAACTGTGTATTGCCTCCAAGAAGCTATCATAAATCACAAACCTGAAACAAATGCATTTCATATTTAATATATTTATATGTATCTCACTACAAACAATAAACAATACATGTCAAACTTGTGCATTTCTTGTAGACAGTCATTTGTTTTATATTGTTTTGGTCGCGAAAATAAACAAGAAAAAGAGTGGATTACCCCTATTCACAAAAAGACAAAAATATATTAATGTCGATAATTAGAATCACAAGCTATAGTGTTTCTTCCTTCTTAAACAATGCACAATCTTAAAATATCACTCAAACCGGGTGACATGCACCTTTTTTTCACTGTTTTAATGTGTGTGTGTATTTAAGTTTATTTATAACCATTGTCCGATATTATAGCATCCTTGCCGGTCCACTACGGTAGTCACATCGGGGACGTCTTTTTCAAGCAGAAGCTTCCTGGTAGCCCATTCTTCGTTCGTTGGTGGTAAAGAAGACGACAATACTGTCAAGGCATCAACTTCCTGACTGACGACAACAAAAACGGCCTTCGTTAGCGCCAACCCTCCAGAGATAGTCACGACAGGTCAACCAATCACCTTTGGTACTTAAGATGACTTGACCTTGACCTGCCGTGTGCCTTCTCCACGACGTGCACGCCTCTGGAGGGATTTGGAGAAGGACTGTTTTAAGTCTTCTGCATAACCTTTAAATGGAAGAGATGATTCACAGGCGAGCTCCAAAAGCCACACATTCGCATCCGACAGGTGCTCTCGCAAAATACAAGGGTACTAAATTCAATTTTACTTATATTGAAACACAATATAGTCACTAAAAAAATTAAATATAGTAACAATCAATATTTAGAAGTTTAAATATCCACTTCAATTTCAAAAGTGTCTCTTATTTGTAAATGATCCTGGCCAATTCGAAACTAAACAACCGAAACTGTGTCACAGATCAAAGCTAAGCTAAGTGGCATCGCTGATATAAACGTACAAATGTATCATTTTTCTAAGCGGGTAGTTTTAAACATGGGTCACTGCAGTCCTGCTAAGAGACAGACCTGCAATGTATCGTTCCCTGTTTCCATACAAGTGGTTCAAATAATCAATCATCCAGCGCCCGTATTCTCCACAATTTTTCCGTTATAAAGCTACATGTCAATGTGGCCATACCACGTGACTTTTCGGGTACGGAACACGCCGATTTTTCCCCGATTCAGATATGTTTTTTATTCATAACTTATTTATTACTCAACCGATTTTGATCAGATAAGGCGCAGAGTACCCGTAATTATATCAGTTATCCACGGTATATCAAAATTCTGAAAACCCCTGAATGGTTTTTGAGAACATTCGAGTACAGTTTTCTTTTCATAGCCTGGGCCGAGGGGAACGGTACACACTCATTTGACATAACAGGCGATTCTAGCAAGTTACATGTATATGTTTTTTGACACTATTTCATAGAAAAATACATGTTAAATCTGATATATTTACTATGTCCAATGTATTTAGTGAATGCAGTGATGTTTTAGCATATTTTCATAAAGTTATGTTGAAATGATACGGAACACACTGTTATTTCAAAAGATACGGTACACACACAATTTCTGTCTTTGAAACAATTCTAAAATAAAATATATAAAAAAATTAATTTAAATTATAATGTGAGTGATTTTTTTCATAGTTATACATTTTATTAATTTAAACGAGAACCCTGGGACCTGTTTTGCAAAGTATCATTATGCCTACAGTTTGATGTAAACAGGATTATTCAAAAAATAAAAGAACATTTTGAGCAAAATTCGATTTTATATGTTGAGCAATTAATATTTGGCTATAAAATGTTAAAATTTTAGGGAGGGATACGGAAGACATTCAAAATTTTGTTTTGTTTTGATTTTCATTTGAAACAATTAGGTTTATTCTTTTGGATTATAAAACGAATTGTGAAATTCATGGACATCTGTTATGTGCGATTATTATTTCATTTAATTTGTTTGTTCGAATATATAAATGACTGTCTAAACGTAGTATGAATATATAAACAAACAAGAAGTTAGGAGTAAGTTGGAAATATATGTTCCTTGCAAAATGTTGTTTAAATAATAGAATTTGGAGAAAAAACGCTGGTTTTGATGTAAGTGGATTTTTTTAAATCACGGAAAGTGTAAAGTTTTTTTCGGCCACATGATATTTGGTATGAATCATCTGCCAGGGTCCCAAACTAACTGCATGTATCTTAATTATCAAATTATCTACATATGGACAAATATATTTCGCAGTTTTACGTGCAATCAAAATTAATAATTTGATAATTTGAAGAACCCATATGGGAACAATGCCTGTTATATAACGTAACGTAGTTTATACAAGGTAACCTTGTTACATATACATGATATACATGTTAGGAAATTTGGTCAAATTATGCCTATCTTGGACTTTCATTTCAAGATGCATTTAACACTTGAGTTCATGGATATGTGTGCTTGCGTGTTTGTGTTAAAAATAAAATGATATTTTAATAATACCCATTTTGTCAATCAAATGCTATGGATTTTGGAGACTGCGTTCTGTTTTATATACTACATGAAGTAGGTACGAGACCACAAGTGACTTCGATGTTTTGATTTTTTATGTGAGAAAGTTTTCTTACTACCGTACAGAATGTCGGTCGTTTTACTCAGGTGCCCGTTCGTTCCTTTATTTATACCCAAAGGGGCACTTGTAAAACTCGAAAGTCGCCACATAATAATGTCAGTTTTATGAGACGTGAAACCAAACCAAAAATGACCTAATTACCTGAATTAAAAGTTATTTTTAAAGCTTCATGCCTTTAAACATTAAAAATTTAAGCAATGGCGACTACAGTTTTATTTGTTTGGGTCGTCAGACCAAACAAATAATGGTAGCGAAATTTCAGGCTCTGATATGCTTATTTGCAAAATAAGAAAGTAGTCCGAACCCCTGGAAGCGGTTACTTACCTTTATATGTACTCTAACGCTGAAAAAATAAGGGGGGATCACTGTGTTAAGATTGTCAAATGACGGGCGCATTAATTTTCAAGCCTTCTCGGGAGAAGAAAAAGTAGTTCCCGATTGGTCAAAGATTTCAAATATTGTGTAATTCTTTACAGATATACATGTAATATTAAGCTCCATGATTATTTACATCAGTGTCAAACGAAATTAATAAGGGTTCCAAACCCTAATTTAGAATGATATGGTTTTCTTCAGGCTGTTATCTTATAACTTCCCCGTGGTCGAGGGGTTACACGCTCGTTTAGGAAGAGAGATGTCCTGAGTTCAAATCCAAGTTAAGGCAACTCATGTTTTTTGTTTTTTTTTTTTTTTTTTTTTAATTTTTTAAGCAAAATAAACAATGAATTACATATCAGTGTTGCAATAAGCCTTATAGCCAATTTACTACAGTTATGACACTAGAAACAACATTGGTGGCACTATACAAAAACAAATTGGTTTACAATCTCACAGCCTTCACCTTTCTGACATTTTGAGACCCAAACAAATTCAGCGCCTTCTGTGCTTTGATTTAATTAAACATGACCATGATATTGCAAAACTGTACCTAATGACTTGCTTATTATTAACAAAATATAAATATATATAAATTGTTATCAAGTAATGATACTTTTCAGCGATTTAGGTCATTTTTTCAGGATGAAGCAAAAAGACATATCTTACTTCACTTAAACTAAAAGAAATAAAAAAAAATAAACAACAATAAACACAGCATTTTATAACAACATTTTCTTTCTATAGAGCGCAACTACCTGATTCTGTGAAGATCGAAGTGTTTAACATACCCTAGGTGATTTTAAATAGGACAATTACATGGAGGTTGTAAATGTTAAGCGTGATCTCTTGAAATATAGTGCACAAATACATGTAAACATTAAAAGTAAGCATTATGATACATTGCAAAACAGGTCCCTGGGTTCTCGTTTAAATTAGTAAAATGTATAACTATGAAAAAATCACTCACATTATAATTGAAATTAAATTTTAATATATTTTATTTTAGAATTATTACAAAGACAGAAATTGTGTGTGTACCGTATCTTTTGAAATAACAGTGTGTTCCGTACCATTTCAACATAACTTTATGAAAATATGCTAAAACATCACTGCATTCACTCGATACATTGGACATAGTAAATATATCAGATTTAACATGTATTTTTAATATGAAATAGTGTCAAAAAACATATGACTTGCTAGAAATTGCTTGTTATGACAAATGAGTGTGTACCGTTCCCCTCGGCCCAGGCTATGAAAAGAAAACTGTACTCGAATGTTCTCAAAAACCATTCAGGGGTTTTCAGAATTTTGATATACCGTGGATAGCTGATATAATTACGGGTACTCTGCGCCTTATCTGATCAAAATCGGTTGAGTAATAAATAAGTTGTGAATAAAAACATACCTGAATCGGGGGAAAATCGGCGTGTTCCGTACCCGAAAAGTCACGTGGTATGGCAACATTGCATGTTATAAAATATTTTTACAAAAATGAAATATTTATACAAAATTGAGGTAGAGAAAATTATATTGGTTTCATAATCTTAAGGTCAATTCTTGAAAAAGTTTTAGCATAGAATGTCTCTGTTATTTAACACACATAAATATTGTACAGAAACTGAATGAAATTTTCCGTAATAAAATAAATATACATGTAATTCTACTATTTTAAGTAGGATTTTAACCGAGCAATGAGTTCGTGCATGTACAATCCCCATGCTACCATAAATAATTCATACAAGCAGTTTTGAGGCATTCTTCTTTAAAATTCAGACAATAATTGTAAAGATATTAAGCTTTAAGCAATGACTGAAGTTTCAATCTAAGGCTCCTGAAGCAATTCTAACTTATTATTAGTTCCTGTTCTCGGCGTTGACGCAGACGTCGGCGTTGGTTAACATTTTATTTAATTAAGGGATCCTTTCTTCAGGAAATACATGTATTAAAGCTATTGACTTTAAACGCATGCATGTTTATTATCATAAAATGCCACAATTTCAAAAAGGAAGATAATCCTAAAATTATTCTGTGGAAAGTTATGCCTTTTTAAAGTCCTGGTAAGCGATTTATATTTGTCCTTATTATACAGCCACGCCAGAATGAACATCCGTGTGAATCTGACCAGTTTATGTTGGTGGCTATTTTCATGCATTTTGTCAATGAAATCCCTTAAAATACAAATGGACTGTTCCAAGTTTAAAAGCAGGAAAAGTCTATTTCACAAATTCAGCAGGTGATTGGTTAAAATGTAACAAAATTAAATCAGACGTAAAGTCGATCGATATCGATTGTAAAACAAATAGATCACTCGTGTCGTTACATACCTACATCAATAGCGTTTTATGTGTTTATGTTTATTTTAATTACTCGGGGAGATAAATCATTAACGAAACAACCTTTTCAAATGTCATATGTAATAAAGGAATGAGTATAGAACATTATTAGTTTTCTTTAAAAAAAGGCTTTGTATGACGACGAAGAAACGAAAACACAAGTATGCTTAAAAATATATACATAATTTTACCTCTTTTATTCATTTAAATGCATTTTGGAGGATATGACTATTTATCAACGTTAGACTTGTCAAACTGACAGAAATAAGGTATATAAAGACACCTTTATCAGTTTTAGTGTGAGGACGGTGCAAATGAAACTGTTCACTTGCTCGTGAATTCGATGCAAGGATTAAATATTAGATAACTTATAATTCGATCGTGTCAATAAGTACACACATTCCCCCATGGATGAGAAAGATAGATAAAGATTATATTAGGTTACCTCACCATGGGCTGCAGTCTAGCTAACAAGCAAAGCTGCAATGTACCGATCCTTTTACTTCCGTTCCTTGTACTTGGTTCTTGTCCTTGATAATGAAATGGCCGGTGTAATATTAAATCTTGACTTTGTTCAAAAATGACCATGGGCCATTTTAATGCATTTACATTAATTTTCAACGTTGAAGTTTAATTATTATTATTATTTAATGATCACCCACGCGTAAAAAATTATCCCCATTGAAAACTAATCAACATTGTTGTAAAAAATGTAGAAAGATGTCAACTAAATTGTTGTTGAAATATTCATATAATCAAAGCACTGAAAGTACTGAAGTATACATTGCTTGATAATATAATCCATTTTTGTCATCTCACTGACCTCGAAAACAATAGGGGTGATCTTCTGACCAAGGTCAATGTCCCTAACAAGTGACTCACATGCACCAAGGCTTTTTTCTTCCAAAATTATTTATGAGACAAGGAAGATGTGATGTTCCATCTGTGTATTGCTAGGCAAGCTGAAAGATGAGCAATAAAGAAATCATTTTTTGAAACACCCGTTAAATGGACTGCAGTATAGTATATTGAAACAGTCATATTGAGTCTCCAGTGATGCTCTCCAATAAAATACATGATCTGACTTGAACTCTATACAAAGTCAATTAATTGAATCATCCTACAAGACTTAATTACCAAATTATAGTACGTCTATGTACTGTACTTTGATGCATTAATACATATATTCCGGTGTGTTGTACTAATCTCTACACATTAATTTTCAAATGCATTATTTATCGTTTATTAATAATAATGAAATCTATAATCAAAACAATTCAAATGTACTGTAATATTTTCATTATTCAATAATTGTTACATATAGTCTTCATATACAACCTTTCCAAGAAATTCATTTATATTTGACAGCAAGTTAACAAGGGTTCCATAATCAGGCTGTGTTACCAACTTCTTAACTTTAGATGAACCATTGAGCTAAAACATATTTTCTATTTTTTGGCTACTGTGACCTACTTCTGATTTTCAACCAAGGTGATCCATGTTCAAACTCGAGCAAAACCTGTCACACACATTCTTACGATGTTGTGTGACAATTTGGACAAAAGTTTGACCATAAGAGTGTTAAAAAACTAAATGACCAGCAGATTGTTAACAACTATAATGTCATCGTCGGATACACATGGTTGATTAACATTTAACATGACATAACTGATAAATGTAAATGGTTCGGCCGTGGGACTATCCGACGATGCTAAATATGGACAGACCAGACTTGACATAAGATGGATGGCCGAAATTCAACAATCTAAAACCTCACCCTTAGCCAACCTATAAGTTTCACCACTGACTTTTTCATACTGTACTTATTACAAAAAAAAATAACTGACATTTTACAAAGGTAAACGGTTGAAAAATGTATTTAGTAGCACTTTTTTTAAATATTTATTTTATTGCAAGTAAAATGTCTTGCTTGTTGTTTTGTTGTTGTTTTTTTTTTTTTTTTTTTTTTTTTTTTGCTTTTCTATGTTTTGACGCAGTAACATAGTCGAAAAACACTTTCATACAATGTTTATTACAAAAATATTACTGATATTTTACATTGCTTACAAATATAATGTTATAATCATTCATTTAGACAGTTGAAAAATTTATTTAATAGTTATTTTAAAAATGTCCATTTCATCGCCAGTAAAATGTGTTGTTGTTTTTTTTGTTGTTGTTTTTTTTTTTTTTTGGCTTTCCATGTTTTTGACGCTAGACCGTTACGTATCCGAAAAACACTTTCATATCGTATTTATAAAAATAATATAACTGACATTTTCCATTGCCCAGTAACAAAAGAAAGTAATAGTTATTCATTCAAAAGGTTGAAAAAAATTAATAGCGGCTCATGTTTTAACTACGACTATTTAAACGCCCGTAGAAATGTGTTTTTCGGCTTTTCCATGTTTTTTTTTTTGACGCTAGACTGTTACTTTGCCGAAAAACACTTTCATATCGCACTAAATACAGAAAAGAATCATTCTCTAATTTACACTGGTTGCAAAAAGAAAGTAAATTTTAATCATTTAAAGGATAGAAAAAGGTAAATAAAACTAATTTTGTTGGAATTATACCAATTGTATATATCATCGATTTAAAACTGATATTATTGAATCCATTTCTTTCTCTAATTTACACTGGTTGCAAAAAGAATGTAAATTTTAATCATTTAAAGGATAGAAAAAAGAAGATAAAACTTATTTTGTTGGAATTATACCAATTGTATATATCATCGATTTAAAACTGATATTGTATCATAGTTTGGGGACCTTTCTGTTGAAAAAGTGTCAGAGTTAAATCGTATACATATACATGCACAGTGCGGTAACTGGAGTGAAGGTATCAGTTACTCGCACTCCAGATAATGCCCGTGGATTGGTTCATTTTTGCCGGGGTTTACATATTGTGACGGCAGAGAAAGGGAAAGGGGCAGAACTATCATATTCAAATGCTCGTTCATTGGTTATTTTTTTCCGGGGTTTCATATTATGACAACAGGGAACGTGCTGTCATGTTTGACTATGATACAAAATAGAAAGAACACCAAAACACTCGGCAATCTGATTTATACTCGGGGGCTACGCCCCCTCGTACAAATCAGATAGCCTCGTGTTTCGGTGCTCTTTCTATTACTTATTGAACCCATTTCATTTTCTAATTTACACTGGCTGAAAAAGAAAGTAAATTTTAATCATTTAAAGGATAGAAAAAAGGAGATAAAACTTATTTTGTTGGAATTATACCAATTGTATATATCATCGATTTAAAACTGATATTATTGAACCCATTTTATCAAAGGAAGAGGCTTGCCGTACGGCTAGCCAAAAGGTCTAACCGTACGTGAGTCACGTACGACTAGCCTGGGCACATTGTATTGTCTAGCCGTACGGCACTTTTTCAAAATTGTAAGAAAGACGAAAATGTGTATATTATTTTGTATCTTTAAACCGGTTATTTTATCCAAGAATCCGCATTTTGTCCACTTTTAATGCTCCACCATTTTGTCAAAAAAAAAAAAAAAAAAAAAAAGAAAAAAGAATACGATGGAAATACAAGCGTTGTCATCTTGATAAAAGTGTCAAAGTTACATGGCGCATAATTATTCAAAGTACATGTACATCCGTTGTATATGTGTATGAAAAGTTATATTTATGATTAAATAATAATAAATATTTAAGTTATAATTAACGTCGTGTTTTTTTTATGCTTATGATTTGTTGTTTTATTTGTATGAAAGTAAATCATTTAATCATTTTTTGTTAATTAAACACATGGAATAAATAATCATATATATCACGGATTTATATTAATCTATATAACGGCCAAATCAAAATCAATTAGCCTAAATTAAAAGTGCGCTGTAACACCGTACTTTGGGGTCAAACGCACTTTGGGGTCGGACCCCAGAGTGCGTTACGCACTTTGGGTCTAATTTCGACCCCAAAGTGCGTTAAACAGGAACATATGCATTTTCTAACATCAGGCAAACGACCGCACTTTGGGGTCATAGAAAATTAATGTTCATTATGTTTTAAATAATATATTGTCAATGGTAAACAAAAAATCAAGGTATTATTGATTGATTGATTTTCTTTAGACCGGGCGGTCAAGGATAACCTACGAAAGTGCAAGCACTTATTTCCAGTAGGGTCCTTACCTCAGCAGACACTAGAGACAGCTATGAGATACAAGGAAATCCGGGAACCAGTCCCTAGCTCTTATTGAATAGATTCCTTGGTTCTTTTACATGCCCAGTGTATAGCACTGATACATGCGAGGATTACCTGGGTTTCGTACCAGTAAACCTCTAAATAGACGCAAAACATGTGCTCTGAATTATAGTAGAATCAATAGGGATTTAAATGTTCCTGATTAGTAAGTGAAGAACTTTCACTAAATAAATCACTAAATAAAGAATTTGTTTCAATTACAAAGCTTAAAATATTTTAAAAGAATCTACACCTTTCATTAACTCCATTGTTTTTAGCTAAATGCATTATTTTCTCGTTTTTTATTTACACATTTTATAGAAGTCTTAGCATAGACAAAGGTATAAATTCTGGGTAATTTTAGTAAGACATTTCAGTAAAAAATGTGCCTGATAATATGTTGAAAGGGCCATTTATTTAGCTAAATATGACATATAAGAAACTTGACTAGGTGTAGATGCGGCTATAAGAATATAGTCCGTACAGGCAGTACTAAAAATATCAACTATTTAAGTAGTCGCACATTAAGAGAGGAGCTTCAGAATAATGTAAAATTCCCACTGGGGTATAGAGGGGATTGTGGGGTATCGATTCCCCCGAAGGTTAAAAATAACGTTTTAAAGGCCCATTATGCTTTTATTTGTTTTCTTAAAAGCTTTTTTATTTTGATGTTCTTCTATATTATCCAAAAAACACATTGGCCAATTACCTTAACCATCTTTTTCATCTGTTGCTTTTTGGCAATGATGAGTACAGTTATAGTGAATTAGTATTTTATATGGAAGTCAAATACTACATTGTTTTGAATAGTTTTATGACAAATAATTTCACATTTCTCGCTACTTTATTCAGGTAACAAGCATCTTACATTTCTCTGAAATCATTTTTTTAACATTATAAAATTCATGTTTGCTCTTTCTAAAGAAGTATGTAAGATTTCCCATAAAAAAGCCTCTAGCGAACGGTTGTTACGGAGCTTACAAAAACCCTTAAGTTTGTTCATAATCTTAATATTGTATTTGGAAAAATCACTATATATAGTCCGATCGAAAAAAATTGATGTTTCGCCAGAACATTGCAAGAGAGTATATTTATAGTTCTTTGGAAAAAAATATTAACAGCATTTTATTTCATTCCCAACATATTTAAAATGGGGCTCAATATGGCACCAAAAGTTATCAAGTGAATGACAGATATATTTTTCGCAGCATCTTTTAATTTAAGGAATACACAATTTCTGTACTAGAGTATTTTGAACGGCGGCATAAAAGTGACATTTTCATTTTTTTTATACTTTATTGTTTTTCGTACATATTTTTTTGTTTGTTTGTCGTACATTTTTTTTTTAGTTTTGAATACATATTCTTTTTTAGTTTGCATACAAATTTATTTTAGTTTTGCGTACATATTTCATTTTAGATTTTTGTACATATTTTATTTTTATATTTTTACATGACGCCATTTGCAAAGTAGATGTTTGGATAATAACGCCATTTGTAAAACACCATTTTCAAATACTTCGCCATTTGCCATTTGCAAATGCCATTTTCAAATACCAACATTTTCATTTTTGGAGGCATC
Organism: Ruditapes philippinarum; assembly: GCF_026571515.1. Taxonomy (NCBI): domain Eukaryota; kingdom Metazoa; phylum Mollusca; class Bivalvia; order Venerida; family Veneridae; genus Ruditapes; species Ruditapes philippinarum. The sequence continues at coordinate 61,069 of NW_026855960.1, read as the reverse complement.
AAAAAATAACAACAATATATATATATAGTCCGCAGTAACCCAAAGAAAGGTTCTGCATATGGTCTCGATGTGGTTAATATTTGACACAAGATGCCTTAAAATCCTTCATGGGGTTTAGGAAATAAGGAGCGGACATGAAACCCAAGACCTGTAGGTGTGACCCCGACCTTGAGCCGGCACACCTGGCGTATAAGTTCTGCACATAATCTGGATGTGCGAAAGAATTGACCCAAGTTTCATAAAAATCCTTCAAAGCTTTAAGCATTTTTCTCTAAGTCAGTGGAATATAAGGACCTATTTAGATCTTTTATTGTGTATTATTGTAATACACCAGTCATTTGTAACCACCTTTCTTGCCCCCGGGGGTGTGTGGTTAAAAGAGAATCGTGTGTTGATGTTTGCGCTGTTCCGGAGCATAAGGCAGGAATGTTATAATCTGAGTATCCCCTGCAGGGCGAAGATTTTACCAGTGGTCGGCTTGGTTTAAAGTCAATGCCCCCACCTCCCGCTATTCTCAGAGGGTGGGGTTGAGTGGTGCATATTCATGGAATAATAACTGATCACCAATTAACAGCCCTTTCCAAATAGACACATATATAAAAGTATATAATAATAAAAAACAATAATTATATAAAATACATATAATTTAAAAAATTGGCCGAAAAGGGTCGGCCGAAACCAGACTTGCCGCCGAAAACGAATGGGCCGATTCTAAAAATGGGCCGAAATTCGTCCAAACCACTGTGCTAGTTTTATACTCAAATATAGGCTGTTATGAGATGTGAATGCTGTTTTGATTGGCTTAAATATTTACGAAAAACAAAAATAAAATATGTACGAAAAACTAAAATAAAATATGAATGCAAAACTTAAAACAAACAAAAAATGCAAATGTCACTTTTATGCCACCGTAATTATGTTATATGAACACAATTTTTAGATATTTCAATTAGTAAAATTAATAAAACTTTTGTCACTTAAGCATCATAAAGTATTGACCGCCATCTTGAACTCTACCTCAAATATTTCAATGTCGCAGATCAAAAATAAGTCAGTACTCAGTATTTAAGCAAAACTCAGATGACACCTTTAGACCTCTGGAACCCAAAGTGCGTTGATATGTAGCATATTAACGCACTTTGGGGTCAATTTCTCGATTTTGGCCCCAAAGTGCGTTGGACCCCAAAGTGCGGTGCGAAGTTTAACGCACTTTGGGGTCGGACCCCAAAGTGCGTTTGACCCCAAAGTGCGGTGTTACAGTGCGCTTCACGGAACATGCAAACTTTCCTTTAAAACTGTCAGTAATTGATTATTAGAGTCCAACAATAAATCAAATAACCATCAAAAACCCATTTCATCAAATAACCATCAAAAATTGTTTATATTGCTGAATTTAATCACAGCCTTAATATTTCTTTGTATTTTTTTTTTGGTGTTTTTCGGTTTTTCGGTATTTTTCGGTAATTCCATGCACCCATTAATATAAGCAGATTAAAATAATTCCTATTTTCTGAACATAAATTTAATGTATTTATTTCTTAATGCTTACACTGATTTACAGTTAGTTTCAAATAATTATTTTTTATCGTCGAATCTGGCCACATATGCCTATATTTAGCTCCGTGCTCTGGCTTAATCGTCAATATCCCAAGTTCGACGAATTGTTATGGGTCGAACGGTCGAGCGGCCGAATCTTTATTTTTACCCGTACTGAATCAGGCAATCTTCGCTGAATTTCGAAACATATTTCTTTTCAAAAATCTAAGGCGTTCTGTTGTTCGGTAACACATTAACCTGTATCTATTTCTGAGATATAGCTTATAACTCTGTATACATTGCAAGCAATGTATACAAAAACTAAAGACAGTTTTATTGTATATTAAATCGAGATTTATTATCATTCTGAAAAAAGTAAGAGCACGTGATAACAAGAAAACCACTCTCGGATAAAAATTGTTGTTTACTTACATGATGTTATTTCATGACCCGGTCATGCGGGGATGGGGGAGGATAATCTTTTCTGCGCATGCCCGAATATTGAGGCGGCCCTTTATGGGTTACTTTTGATAGGTCTTACTTTTACATCTTCTCTATCTACGCTTTCTCAGCAGACAGTCATAACATAATTTAATGATAAAGAATATATTTAAATTTAGTCCAAACATTATTCTGTTGTTGTCTTTACAAAGAAATGCGAGTTAAAAAACACATAATGCCAGATTTTTAAAAAAAAAGGAAACTCTACATGAAAAGTAAACAAGAGCCATCAACGGACGGGGACAACGCTCGACTTTTTACTTTTTCTAAAAGCAAACATAGAAACGTTTGAACAAATCTGGACAGTTCCTTTTAAAAATTTGAATAGGCCTGTTTTGTCACACTAGTTTTGTCAAAGTATTAATCCTTTCCATAAATAAATGACCATGTTAACCTTTTCCCGCGTGAGCATACTTGAGGCAATGTTTATGACACATTCGCTTTTAGGTCTCAGCTCCCCAGCTTCTGATTTGACAGTTATTGAAGGTTTAAACTTGTCATGTGCATATTTTGAGATTTGACTAGTGACTTTTCTTGCATTATATTTTTGGTATTCTGATAAATTATTGAAAAAAAGCCACTTATTGGCTAAATACCTGAACCATCCTTTGCTTATATTGCCTTTTAGTAGTTAATAAGTAGAGTAACTGTTATAGAAATAAAGTATCATGTAGGGAAGGCAACATTTCCCTTTTTGGACAATAAAATACCTTTTTCATCGCTACTTTTATTTGATGAACAGTTATTTAAACAATATCAAACTCATGTTTGCCTTTTAAAGAAAGAAAATGATGTATAATTCTGAGAAATAATGTGTCTTTAATCAAATCATAAAAAGGCTTAGAATAAATATATCATTTCCATTACACAACATTACAATAACATACAATCGTTACTACTTAGAATTTTTATTTGAATAAAAGGGTTGATATTCATTAAATGTCAATTACAAAACTGTGTTCAGCATACATAAAGAACATACCATTAGCAAAAGAACAAAAAAATCATTATAATATGACTTCTTTAAAATGGATCAACATATAAAGAAACAAATTATAACAGCCAGGATATCTAGTGTCGTTTATCTAGATGCTAACTTAAACTAAAAAAATGACTGTCTGTGGAAATATATATTGAATCAATATATTATATTTATTGTCGTGATAATTTTTACAACAATTGCATCAATATAACCATAAAAATGTTTGGTTTTCAATGATTTTTACGGATGACCCTCGTATCAATTACATTAATAAAATTGAATACAACCCAACAATCAGTATTAACATGAAATACGAAATACGATAATACTGAATTTTCTTACATTATTATCATGGTTGGCCACACAATTATTTTCATTTATTCCACAAAGAAACCTAAAAACGACAGAAATAATGTAATACAAAAATTATTGGTTTTTGTGCATAAAGATATACAAAGTTTTACATTTAGGTAAAATACATCTTTTAATGAAATCTAGGGTTTTTTTTACTGAATTTGTATAATTGGAATAAGATACATAATATCAAAACTGCATTATTCAATATTATTTTATGCTTTTCAGTGGATTACTGATGTATCCGTGAAAATTATATTTGATAATTTCACAGTGAAAATTATCAAAATATAATTTCACACTTTTCAATGACGAAACTACTTTTTTAAGATTTTCCCCATGTTGTACCTCAATTTTATTTTTATTTTGTCAGGCTGTTTAAAGAAAAGCAAAGCTAAAATTGATAAATAACTTAAATGTCAAAAGTAATAATAGGAAGAAATCTTACTTCTATTCATTCAAATTCCAATCAGCAAATTTCGTCTCTAAATTTTTTGTTTCATTTTTACAGTCTGAAAAATACATTCCTTCCACATGCAAAACTGCTCTTGATGACATTTGGGCATATTAAAGTATCCTACGAGCAATAACTGCCGTATGCTTTATGAAAGCTTGAAAAGCAATGACAGCTATCCCCGTAGAATAAGTAAACAACCCAGCGTCCCTGAGCCAGCCTTTCATTAGTTTGAAGTTTTCCATTTTCCTTGCTGCTATTTAAATGATTTCACATCTGTCAACACTTATTTTTTGTCTGTTACAATCCTCAAATAAGTTTTCTTTCTTTTAAAAAGGTGTATTACCAACAAATCCAAATGATATCCTTCTGAATCAAACACAATTATTTTCCTCCCGTAAAATACACAACTTTAAAAAATGGCTGCCGCTTACAATAACAAAGCCAGGTCTAATATAAATTCGCAGTAAGTAACGGAAATATGGATGGATGGTTGGACTTTTTCTCCTAAAAGAATTGTTTGTTTTTATTATTAAAACAAGCGATCATTCATATTTTTTTTTATAAAATGAATATTATCACCGTCATTTAACGTTGATTGTGGAACTAATTTTTCAGCTCAAGACTTCTTGTATTTAATGAGAATTCCGACTAAATGGGGCTCTCAATGGGGAAAACAGATTTAAATATATTAACGTTAATATTATGAAAATTTCGTTTTAACTTGTTTTTAAGCATAAAATAAAAATAAAATGTGTTTGTTTGTTGTGTAAGATGTAATTTTATTTCATCTCGTGAACTTTAAAAATAGTATTCTCACTCGTGGCTACGCCACTCGTGAGAATACTGTTTTTAAAGCCCACTCGATGTAATAAAATTTCATCTTACACACAAAACAACAAATATCCTACATATTATCAAGTTAATTTGGGTCTTTTATAAAAAAAATATGCAGGAATTTTTGTAATGATATTGTGTACTCATACCGATAGCGTGTTTACCGATAACGTTTAGAATTCAAAACATAACATTAGTATCTTCTCTTTGTGAACTCAAACTTATTTTACATTTGAGAAGAGACTGTTCAGCAAATATAAGTATTTTCAAATATCATTTTTTAACATTGCGCATATCAACATACCTAAATTAATGTGTAAATAAATTCAGTACAGGCATCAAAGGATAAGATAAACAACTTGCTAAAACACGTTATCAATATATAAATATAATACATACACAAAACTTAAAATAAATGACTTAATACATGACTAATAAATTTGAATTTTCTAGCAAAACATATTTAAAGATATTTCTTACACTCATAGCACATTTCACTCACAGTTTTGACTTCGATGGATTTTTAATTAATTTTTCTTTTAATTGTTTAAAAGCAGTGTAACCTTTGTACACATGATTTTGATAGCAAAATAAATGGCGTAACTCATTAAAACCCAAGAAAAAGTCGGAATATATTGTAATATAGATAACATGCAATGTGAATAGATAACGTACTGAATATAAGCACAGCATATGTAAACTTTTAACATCATAATAAGAATGCATATATATATGTATGTATTCATTCTAAAAATGCATCAACATAGATACTCGTAGATAGATAGATAATTTATTGACGTATACATTCAGTACATAGTCATATTACACACATTTATATAGTACAATCAAACACAATATAATGGTACATGAACAAAGTTGTAGCACAAATTTTCAATTTACATATTTTTGGAGAATGAACGTTAACACCATATAGTACTAAAGTGAGCAAAGCTATTATAAAGCGTTTCCATTCTTAAAGATATAAAAACATATGATGACATACATTAAAATACACAAAGTATTATAATCAACAAAAGGTTTAGTATACTTATTAAAAAAAGGACAAACCAACTCATTTGAGTCCCTTTAATAAGCATTAATAATAAATCATATCATAATTTATAGTTATTTCAGGGCATAAATAAATCATCATAATTATCAGTGCTCAAGAAACACAAATCATCAAATTTTACAGAACGTCAGTATAAACATTAGCATAAACAAATCATTATACATACAAACCCTTTATTACATATCTGACATTGGATAGTATTCTTTATCTGTTCTGTTTTCGAATTAACTGTTGTATATGTGCTAGGTTCTTTACTTGATTCTTTTTGAAAAAATACACCGTTTGTAAAGTCCGCTATTTTGCATATTGTTTCGCAAACTATTATGATAAAGTTATGTCATTTTTGATGACGTCACCAAATGTAGATTATGATAGTCCTAGCTTAAAAAAGATTCAACAGTTATATAGTAAAGGAACATGAAATTAAAATCGGAATTCTTGAAACAGTTCTTCTATCGTCGACATTGAATGTTACCTTTGGTATATTTCACTCATAAAACATCCGCCGATTATTAGTCCCCTACCGGTTTACCGGAGGGGACTTTAGGTTTACCCTCCGTCCGTCTGTCCGTCCGTCTGTCCGTCCGTCAGTCCGTCCACAAAACTGGATCCCGCGATAACTTGAAAAGTACTGAAAATATTTTTATGAAACTTGGTATATGGATAGATAGCAGTATGGAGATTATGCACGTCTTTTTATTTTCTTCCTATGTTGAGAATTCTGGTTGCTTTTGCAACAAATAGGCTGAAAATATGGCCAATTTTACACATAAACTGGATCCAGTGATAACGCAAAAAGTACTGGAAATATTTTTTATGAAACTTGACATATGGGTAGATGGCAGTCTTGAGATTATGCACGTCTTTTTCTTTTCTTCCTATGTTGAAAATTCTGGTTGTTATGGCAACAAATAGGCTGAAAATATGGCAAATTTTACACATAAACTGGATCCAGTGATAACGCAAAAAGTACTGGAAATATTTTTATGAAACTTGACATATGGGTAGATAGCAGTCTTGAGATTATGCACGTCTTTTTCTTTTCTTCCTATGTTGAAAATTCTGGTTGCTATGGCAACACATAGACTGAAAATATGGCAAATTTTACACATAAACTGAATCCAGTGATAACTCAAAAAGTTCTGGAAATATTTTTATGAAACTTGACATATGGGTAGATAGCAGTCTTGAGATTATGCATGTCTTATCTGTTCTTCCTATTTTGAAAAAATATCTGTTGCCTTGGCAACAAATAGGCTTAAAACATGGCAAATATAACAATATTTGTGATTAGTCAAAAAGAGCTGAAAATTTTTATAAAATTGCATCTTTAATTCAAGAGTTATCTCCTCTTTAAGAATTTTGCTTTTAAAATGTTATATTTTGGTAACAGGGATGTTTCAAATATTAACTTTAGAGTGTCCTTCAGTCCGTCTGTCTGTCTGTTCATAACAACTGTTTCCTGTGATCACTTTTAAAGAACTTTTCCAACAAATTTACTTAAAATAGAGAAAAATTGAAACATTAGTGAATGGCCAATGGCCCTTCAGAATGTTGATGGGGTTCTAACCGGTAGGGGACTTATGGATTGCTTGCAATACTATGATAATTGCTTGTTATTATTTATTTGGATTTCAAAAGATGAACAAAATATAGTTTGTTATTAATTGACAAACGATATAATAATTATAGACTTATGCCGAGGTTAATTTTATGTTTTAAGTGATTTTAGTAATATACACTGAGTACACAAAAAAATAATGGATTTGTATAATAAAAAACCACTTCTTTCAAATTTACAACACATCAATTAAAGTTGCATGCCTCCAGATTAGCCCAAATATTTCAAGAAAAATAAACTTGAGGGAAACGTATTAAGAGTTTAAGAAAAGAAAAAAGATTCATGATTCAGTCATGCTATGTGCGACTAAGGACGGATCTTGCAGTTGCTGTATGTATTCCCATATTTCTAATGCGTGAATAAGGCAGTAAGGGCTTGCTTATTTTGACCTCTTTTGGGTAATTTAAGTTGAACGTAAGTGTCATTTGCAACGTGTAAAATGTCTTTTTTCTCTTCAAATATTTTCCTCATTAAAAAAACATTTTTCAAAATTTTCATGAAAATAAGCATGATTCTGGAGGCATGGTACTTTAACATTTTATGTCACTCACAGCTAAATATTTCTTTAAATATTCACACAGAAATCATCTTAAGCACGCCATGATAAAAAACAATCTTAAATAACTGTGATGTGAGAAAATAAATATAAAAAGCTAATTGTTAAAATGTACAAATACGTTGCTTTTTCAAATGTGCAACAATGATATTTTCAATAGGTACTGCTGGCATGATTTTCAACAAACAAAATGTTACATTTATAAAATATGAAAAATTATTATATAATAAGATACAAACATTATGGTAATTAACCCAATGGTTTATGTCTTTTTTTCGATTATAGCCGACTATTTTATTTCCAATGGTCAATTTTTTTTCAACATGAACAATAATTATAGGAAGGAAAACTCTGTAATTCGTGCTGAGCTTATTGAATACACATGCTAACACAGCTGTACTTTACTTTCCTTCTACATTTTCATAAAAAATCAATTATATCAAAATATTTCAGAAGTTGTAAAGTTGCCGGTCCATAAAAAATATAAATACATGTATTCTAAAAAAACATATTATTAGAGTAAAACAAAATAAATCAAAGTATGTGATTAGATATAATAGTTCATACATCAATTTTTTCTAGGGTTTACAATCTTTCACATAGTGGCGAACGTGGAAGGAATAATGAATGAGAGGTTTTTTTTCGGATACTCGCAGAGTTGTTACACATATGTTGTCGTTCACATTTTAAAACAAGGGGGCCATTGGCCCAAACGCGCTCACCTGGGTACTAAATGCAATTGATATACAAAAGTGAAGTTACCAGGTCTTAATTCAAATTTGACCCAAGGGCTATAATTTGAACCAATCTTGGTAGAGTTCAACTACACAATGCAACATGCCAAATATCTAACCTCTAGCCTTTGTCAATTCAAAGGAGAAGATTTTCAAGTTTTTAGAATATACATATAAGGAAAACCTATGACCCCCTGGGGCGGGGTCAATTTTGACCCCAGGGCTATAATTTGAACAACTTTGGTAGAGGACCTATAGATTATATTATATACTAAATATCTAAGCTCTAAGCCTTGTTCCTTCAAACAAGAGAATTTTTTAAGTATTTACTATATACATATAAGGAAAACCTATTAACCCCTGGGGCGGGGCCAATTTTGCCCCCAGGACTATAACTTGAACAACTTTGGTAGAGGACCTATAGGTTATATTACATACCAAATATCTAAGCTCTAAGTCTTGTACTTTCAGACAAGAAGAATTTTTAGTTTTTATTATATACATATAAGGAAAACCTATGACCCCCTTGGGCTGGGCCAATATTGACCCCCGGGCTATAACTATCAAATTTCTATCAACTTCTCATTTCTGTCGTAAACGTTATGTTTCTAAATCTTCATTTATATGGTTATAATTTTTAATCAAATATGAACTTTGAACGCCAACCTTTCTTGTATTTATATATTTTATTATTATTCTTTACCCGATTTAACTAAAATGTAACACTCATTATTTCTAATGATAAAATGTTCTTTTTTATCTTCAAATCAGATACGGTACGACTTTTCTGCTCATCTGAGTAACGCAGTCATTGTCATATTTAGTCTCTTAGATTTCACGCACAGTACCTTCAATAACGAAGGAAAACTATAAATCATAGGAAACTGATAAATTAGCTTATTATATCTAAATTATAAATAAAATATAAAACAAAAAGTATGATTTGTATTATACCATCAACACATTTACATTCTGGAAAAATATCTTGGGTTAATATATATATATATATATATAAAACAAAAAACACAGTCCATGAGTTAACTTATTTAATTAAGTGTTCTGCTAATTCGATCAAAGTTTTAAAAAATTTCTCCGACACTTGCCGAGGCAAATTTATAAATTCTTACTTGTCTTTTTCGCTACTTTGATGTTATTTTTGGATGCTATTTCCTCAAATCAGTTTCCAATCTATGTTCAGGTCATCTGGAAACCATTCATAAAGTGCCTTTCGTGTGTTTATTGTATGACCACTCACGATATCTGGGCATGGTTCAACCATTGTTCCTTTAAGGTCTTCAACTGACACAGTCTGTTGACTTCCATCTAAGCCGTGACTTTCGTGGTTGCACTTAAAGCATATCTCAAAGAGGGTTCTTCGCATTGTTGACGTCTGCCTATGTTTTCTGAATTCGTTCATGACGTTTGAAACCACAAATCGCCGAAACAAGTCGACAATAGCAGCACTAATACCCGAATTACAAAGGTTTTGCACCCGTAAATCAATAGAACCTTGGTGAAGTTCAATTATTCCGACATGCTGACGATCAAGTTTGAATACACCCAGATTATCAAACAGTAACACCTGCTTCTCCAATTCGGAAACTTGAACGGACACAATCTCCCATTTTCCAATCAAAGCTGCAATGACACGATAGTACACTAATTCCACAACCGGGTAGATATTAAAGGACATTACAAACTTCAGCATAGTCTGTTGTCTTCCGGTGACAAATTCTTTTAGAGTATTATTAGTTCTGTATGAGCGAAGAAAACATGGTACAACATACCACCCAAGTCCTTTAGTCTCTTCAGTTCCGTCGTCATAACTCAATGCTTCCAAAATAATATGAGTTCTTTTCATCAGCATCAGTAGCACGTCTTTGTGTTCCAGAAAGTTGTTTTTAGCATCGGTACTCCAAACTTTCTCCAGCAATAGCATGTTTAACTTTGCTTCCTGTCTAAGAGTCTTCCAAAGAGGGCGATATGTTGGTTCTCTCTTGCAAAATCTCTCTGATGTTATAATACATTTAAATGCGTCAATAACATACTGCGTGTCCAGAACAACGTATGCTGCTAGTGGTTCTTCGTCAAAGTAAATTAGGTTTCCTTTTGTATGATGATAGAGGAGAAATTGTTTTATTTTTTCTTCGTCTTTTAGCGGAAACTCGTTTTTTTCATCAATTTCCACGACTTCGCTATACAGAATTATGTTCTTATGTTTCTTTGCAAGCAATTCTTTTTCAAGAGGTGACCACCTTGCAGGAATAAATTGTCCATGTAAATTAGAACTAGAACCAAGACGTATAATTTCTTTCCGCAGTTCACCAATACTACCGTCGCAAGGATTGGTGCAATCGACAGTGAAATGCTTTCCCTGAATGTGATTGATCATTGGCGTATCCTCAAAAAGCATCCTTATTTCTTCAAAATAATGGTCTGCAGAGTTCTGATTCATGTTTTCATTGCCTTTGAGTAAGTCTTTATGAGTACCTACTAGAATGACTGGAGGTTGTAAACCATCGTCGGATCCAACGTAAGTATGTATAGATCTGATCCAGAATTCTGCACTCTGTTGTATGCTTTTTCCTACAGATTCATTTGGAAATTCAGGATCCTCTATAACATCAGATAACGATTTGGTTAAATCGAAAACCATGAGATAAACAGAAGCCTTACTGTGAAATAAGGTATGTGTTGCATAAAAGACAAACTGACCCCCAAAATCCCAGAAATGTACGTCTCCATCAGCATCCAAGGGGTCATATGGCAGCAATCTTGAAACTTCACGATAATCTCTTGATTTAGGTGAGCAATTTCCAATATATTTCTTTAGTCCTGTTCTTCTGATGTTTCCTTGCAAGCTTCCACTTTCTTCGTTTAATTTGATAAGTTTTGAATTGTCGGTACTTTGATTTGATTTGTTCCCAACTTTCAAAATATGTTCGAATGACCCACAAAACCTTTGGTATTTGATGTCGTCCGATGAAGATATCTGTGAACAAAACTTAACACCTTCGTGATCATAAGAGTATTTACAGCTACTTATCTCAACACTATTGGTGCTTTGAACACTCTCCAAATCTTTTCCAACAAGAATATTGACCAATGATGTCTTGCCTTGGGCGAAATTACCAACAACATTTACACGAATGGAATTATCTTTTTCTACACCTTCAGATAAAACTTTTTGGTAAATTTCATAATTTTGTACATCATAATCGAACGAATCAAGGACATTGGAGTGCCTGCGTTTTCTCTGAAATAAACATGTTAAAAAGTAATGCTATAAGAGTATAACTTTGCAAATTTAATATACAAATATATAACCTCATTTGTGTAACCGCTCTAGAAATGATAGGTCAAAAGGATAGATATACCTACATAAGTAAATAGTTGCGATATACGAATTATATATAAAGTATTGAAATAGCAATTAATTTAAAATATAGTATTCAAGATAAATGTGTTAAAATCGACCTACCGTTCAAAAAGATCTTTAAAAGTTAAGAAATTCATAAAACAAAATGAGAATTATTCTTGTTTTACAAGGGAAGCTGATACTAATATAAAATGCACTGTACTAACAAAAAAAAAAACATAAAAAAAATTAAAGTCCGTACCATTTCCGCGAAAAATGCACGCTTGATATTGTCTTATTTCTAAATCAGAATGACATCGAACCATAAATATTGTAAAAAAGATGTTTCGAAGAAAAAAATCATTTTTCTTGTGCAAAATAGAGGTAAAAACAGACCAGGGTCATACTCATATTAAAGGATAAATATGCACTCAGAAGAAAATAATTGCGATGTACAAATATATATAAAGTATATCAAATTGAAATAAATCAAAATCACATCGGACGAAGAATATTGTAGAAAAGAATGTTCGAAAAAACAATCATTTTCTTATGTAAAATATAGTAATTTAAAATACAGTCAAAGTCATTTACAGATCAAGGTCTTTCTTAAATTATTCAAAATGCCGGTGTGGCCATGTTTGAAATATTTCTCATGTCCGTTATATCAAAGATGTTGTTTTGTCCAAGAATTAATCAAATGCATAGAAAATTGAGTGTTGACAATTTCAGCAGTATACAACAAATTCGACTTTAGCGGTCGAATTGATTTAAAGGTAAATGGCTTTTTTATTTTTGAAATTTTGGTTTTATCATAAGTATTCCTCTACCTAATCTTTGAAAAAGTAAATAAATAAATTAAGGCAATTATAGCCAAATTTCTTACAGATTAATCTTATCAATATTTTAAATATATATAAAAAGGTGTTTGGATGTAATTGTACATATCAATTCGTATTATACTGTTAATCCTGAGACTTTTGTTAAAACACAGTCCATTATTTAGAAATTTGTAAAGAAAACGTCTTATTTTGTAAAGGGCACATTATGCCTCAGAAATCCATTTTAAAAATATAAAACATGCCTTGAATAATATTTTTATAATGGATTTAAAGGATATTTTATGTTTAAATACCGACGAAAGTACAGCTGAATTCACAGTTATGTGTCGTTAAGGTAGCAAAATGCAAACAATGTAGTATTTTGTTTTCTGTGGATGTTTCTTAATTCAAAATTGCCCCATTTGCTTGTTCAAATCTTAAATTATGCTTAATCCGATGCTTGGAGTGGGCGTGGTCGGTTACTTGCACCTTCCTTTCATGAACAGACTCAATTACACCGAGTCTGCAAAATTTTCAATTTTGAGGTGTTGGACTTTCTTAAGGGATTTGTTTTTCTCTATTCCAGACAAAATACACATTCACTTTCATTATAACAATTTCCAGCAAACAAAAGAAGCAAAGACAGTTTATCTCAATGACAATTAAGTAATTTTTGGAAACTGTGTTTTTCATCAAGACATTTCTTTTTTTTTAATTTGTTCTTTTTGTTCCATGGCAACCATTTGCAACGAATGAAGCAACATAAAAAAAATTGATAGAGCTTGAAGGAACGAGATGTCTGCAATATTTTATGTCCTTGTTAGAAAAATATAAACACAAGAAACATGGCAATGCCATGAAACCAGGTTTTCAATTATCACCATTGTAGATAAATATGTTGTATTTGAAATACAAATACAAGCAACAAACAATGTAACTATGTGCAATGTAAAACATGAATAATGTAGGAGGAATTGCCACTGAAGAAGTGTTCACTATAATATTATGTATAAGGAAAAAAATAAAGGGCCATAATTAGGTCAAAAACTATCCAATCACAAAACCCCGACAATATGTGCCAGGGTGCTTGATGACAAAGCTTCTGTGAAAGTTTGAACAAAATCCGTTGAGAAATGTAGGACGAGTTCAGCACAGAAGAATTTGTTCACTATAATTATATTGATAATTCTGTATAATGAAAAACAAGTTACAAAGTAGACATGAAATAATATATCATATCTTTTTTAAATTACCTCCAAAGATGATATGACCTTTGACTGCCAAATCAAGTTAAAATCATGTAAACAGGATTTTCAATGTTAATGTCACTGTGACCTTGACCTTGGAGCCAGCCATGCGGAACATGCGTTCTGCACGTCATCTTGATGCGGTAAACATTTGTCTGAAGTTTCATCAAAATTCTTCAAAGGGTTGAAGAGTTACAGAGCGGACAGGATTTTCAATGTTAATGTCACTGTGACCTTGACCTTGGAGCCAGCCATGCGGAACATGCGTTCTGCACGTCATCTTGATGTGGTAAACATTTGTCTGAAGTTTCATCAAAATTCTTCAAAGGGTTGAAGAGTTACAGAGCGGACACAATTTCGTTTGACGCCCGAAGTTAAAATCATGTAAACAGGATTTTCAATGTTAATGTCACTGTGACCTTGACCTTGGAGCCAGCCATGCGGAACATGCGTTCTGCACGTCATCTTGATGTGGTAAACATTTGTCTGAAGTTTCATCAAAATTCTTCAAAGGGTTGAAGAGTTACAGAGCGGACAGGATTTTCAATGTTAATGTCACTGTGACCTTGACCTTGGAGCCAGCCATGCGGAACATGCGTTCTGCACGTCATCTTGATGTGGTAAACATTTGTCTGAAGTTTCATCAAAATTCTTCAAAGGGTTGAAGAGTTACAGAGCGGACACAATTTCGTTTGACGCCCGAAGTTAAAATCATGTAAACAGGATTTTCAATGTTAATGTCACTGTGACCTTGACCTTGGAGCCAGCCATGCGGAACATGCGTTCTGCACGTCATCTTGATGTGGTAAACATTTGTCTGAAGTTTCATCAAAATTCTTCAAAAGGTTGAAGAGTTACAGAGCGGACAGGATTTTCAATGTTAATGTCACTGTGACCTTGACCTTGGAGCCAGCCATGCGGAACATGCGTTCTGCACGTCATCTTGATGTGGTAAACATTTGTCTGAAGTTTCATCAAAATTCTTCAAAGGGTTGAAGAGTTACAGAGCGGACACAATTTCGTTTGACGCCCGCCCGCCCATCCGCCCATCCGCCCATCCGCCCGCCATACCCCAATCTAATAACCAGGATTTTCAAAATTGAAAACCTGGTTAAAAAGACGGACATAAGACGATGAATTATCCATGTATGTATATATCGCATGTAATTACCATTCGGTGAGCATGCAATAATAGAATTGCAGATTTGGTTTGTTTTTTATGAAAAAAAAATGAAGACAAGCAAATTCGTTGAATTTATATCCCCCGCCGAGTACTGGTTATTATTGACACAACAACTGAAGACATAAGGCTTTATTTATATATTAATCATGGCATAAACAGTAATATTCTTTGAACTTGATAAATATTCAGGGCAATAACAGAGCCATAACTTTGTGTTAAATAGTAAAATCTGGAAATGCCAATGAGATGTATGCATACTACATAACTAATCAAGGGCCATAAATCTGAGTTATAAGTATCTGACTGGAACAAGGCGACTATATGCACATCTCCTCTTAGTATCCCATAAAGTTTCATTGAATTCCAGCCAGTAGTAGCAGAGAAGTAGCGAGAAAAATATTTTTCTATATGGATACTGCATAACTAATCAAGGGCCATAACTCTGAGTTAAAGTGTCTGACCGAAACAAGCCGACGATATGCGCATCTCCTCTTGGTATTGAAGGTTCCCATAAAGTTTCGTTGAATTCCAGCCAGTAGTTGCAGAGAAGTAGTGCGGAAACGATTTTCACTCTATATGCATACTACATAACTAATCAAGGGCCATAACTCTGAGTTAAAGTGTCTGACTAGAACAAGCTGACGATATGCGCATCTCCTCTTGGTATTGATGATTCACATTAAGTTTCGTTGAATTCCAGCCAATAGTTGCAGAGAAGTAGTGCGGAAACGATTTTTACTCTATATGTATACTACATAACTAATCAAGGGCCATAACTCTGAGTTAAAGTGTCTGACCAGAACAAGCCGACGATATGCGCATCTCCTCTTGATATTGATGATTCCCATAAAGTTTCGTTGAATTCCAGCCAGTAGTTGCAGAGAACTACTCCGGAAACGATTTTTACTCCATATGCATATTGCATAACTAATCAAGGGCCATAACTCTGAGTTAAAGTGTCTGACCCGAACAAGCCGACGATATGCGCATTTCCTCTTGGTATTGAAGGTTCCCATAAAGTTTCGTTGAATTCCAGCGAAGTAGCGCGGAAACGATTTTTACTCCATATGCATACTGCATAACTAATCAAGGGCAATAACTCTGAGTTAAAGGGTCGGACCGGAACAAGCCGACGATATGCGCATCTCCTCTTGATATTGATGATTCCCATAAAGTTTCGTTGAATTCCAGCCAGTAGTTGCAGAGAACTACTCCGGAAACGAAATTCGGACGGACGGATGGACGGACGGACGGACAACGCCAAAACTATATCCCCCTCCCGATTCCATCGGCGGGGGATAACTAGCCGGGTTATATCAGTATTCACTTATAAAGTACATGTATTTTGTGATAAATTATCTAAAATTGCAAAAACACAATTTTTAATGGCAGATAATTAAAAAAAAAATTCTCCGGGATTTTTTTTTATGAGGTGTTTTAACTTTGAGTGCAATTTTCAAATATGCACTAGTTTAAATTTTCCTTCTTGGTCTTTGTAAAAATTACAGTACTATTAAAAATGACTTTAAGATTAAAAATTGAACTCTTAACTTACCGGTGTCTGGTTTGAAGTCCATACTTGTCGATGTGCCATCTCTGAATTTGTGTCATCGACATACATTTCAGTAGCATTTTTATCCACGTTTCTTGTGCCATTGTATTCGAATATTTCTGAAAGTCATATTTTTGATAAAATGAATAAAAGTCAAAAACATGTTCAGTTGTCTTATTTGGAAACAAGAGCAGTTATGCAAGTGACGAATGCCTCCGAAAAGATATCTTAAGCATGCAGGCATTATGGAAAGAAAAGAGAATGAAAAATACTTATTTCTTAATATTGTTCTTGTGAAATGAAGTGCTATTTATAGCAAACTTAACACCTTAGGACAAGGGTCTTGGATGCGACCAATCATCTTGGTGTTGTAGAAATTCATGCCAAGTTATTTCAAATTCTTCAATGCATGACAAAGTTACAGTTTGGAAACAAATGTGTACTTTCAAACTTTTCTTATGGGCATAAGTACCTTCAAACTATTAGAGTGACCTTGGGTCTTACAGGTTATCCTGATGTGGTAGACATTTGTGCCAAGTTATTTTAAAACTCTTCAATGCATGACAAAGTTATAGTCCGGACACGAATGTGTATTATTATAATATCTAATTGTGAAAGTGTGAACCTTCAAAATATAATAGTGACCTCGACCTATGAAGAAGGGACGTCGTTCTTGGACGCAACACAGCATTGTCATGTGAGAGACATTTTTGCCAAGTTATTTCAAAATCCTTAAGTTACAGTCTGGACATGATTGTTGTGTAATTGGGTACGCATAGATGGACGGACGGACAGACGGACATGAGCCTTAGCCGCGACACACCGGTTTGATGTGGTAGACATTTGTGCAAAGTTTAAAATCCTTCCATGCATGACAAAGTTTCAGTCCGGATATGAATGTGTATCTAAAAACTAAGTACCTTCAAACTTTAAGTGTGACCTTGACCTTTGAGGTAGAGACATGGGTCTTGGACGCATTATGTTGTTTTGATGTGGTAGACATTTTTGCCTTTTTATTTTAAATGCATGACAAAGTTACAGTCCGGACACGAATGTCTGTACCTATTTACTCTAATTGTGATAAAGTGAACTTCAAAATAGAAGTGTGACCATGACCTTTTAGGTAGGGACGTGATTCTGAACGCAACACATTGTCTTGACGTGGTGGACATTTTTGCCTTGTTATTAAACAAGAGGGCCATGATGGCCCTAGATCGCTCACCTGACTTATCAAAATCATCCAAACAATTACCTAGACAAGCATTCTGACCAAGTCTCATGGCAGGTGAGCCAAAAATGTGACCACTACAGTGTTAACAAGGATTATCCATATTTGAGCAGTGCGACCTAGTTTTTTACCCAGGTGACACATATTCAAACTTGACCTAGAAATCATCAAAACAAAACAAACTTTCAGACCAATTTCCAGGATACTTGGATCAAAACAGTAGCAACTAGAGTGTTAACAAGATTTTTCTATTTTTAGCTCCGGTGACCTAGTTCCACATGCGATTTCAAACTCATCCAAGCAATTACCTAGACAAGCATCCTGACCAAGTTTGATGATAATTGAGTCGAAAATGTGACCACTAGAATGTTAACAAGGTTTTTCCATATTTGGGCGGTGTGACCTAGTTTTTCATCCAAGATGACCCATGTTCGAACTTGACTTAGAAATCATCAAAACAAACTTTCAGACCAATTAACAGAATATTTGGATCACAACAGTAGCCACTAGAGTGTTAACAAGATTTTTCTATTTTTAGCTCCGGTGACCTACTTTTTCATCCGAGATGACCCATGTTCAATTTATTCCCAGGAATGACCTTGACAAGTTTCCTGACCAAGTTTGATGACAATTGAGTCAAAATTGTGACCACTAGAGTGTTAACAAGGTTTTTCTATTTTTAGTTCCGGTGACCTACTTTTTCATCCGAGATGACCCATGTTCGTACTCATCCGAGCTATCACCTAGACAAGCATCTTGACCAAGTTTGATGATGATTGATGCAAAAATGTGACCCTAGAGTGTTAACAAGGTTTTTCTATTTTTAGCTCCGGTGACCTACTTTTTCATCCGAGATGACCCATGTTCGAACTCATCCGAGCTATCAACTAGAGAAGCATCCTTACCAAGTTTGATGATGATTGGGTCAAAAATGTGACCACTAGAGTGTTCACAAGGTTTTTCTATTTTTAGCTCCTGTGACCTAGTTTTTGATCAGAGATGACCCATGTTCGAACTCATCCAAGCAATTGACTAGACAAGCATTCTGACCAAGTTTGATGATGATTGGTTCAAAAATGTGACCGCTAGAGTGTTCACAAGGTTTTTCTATTTATAGCTCCTGTGACCTAGATTTTCATCGGAGATGACCCATGTTCGAACTCATCCAAGCAATTGACTAAACAAGCATCCTGACAAAGTTTGATGATAATTGGTTCAAAAATGTGACCGCTAGAGTGTTCACAAGCAATTGTGGACGTACGACGGACGATGGACATTCACCGATCCTAAAAGCTCACCCTGAGCAAGCTCAGGTGAGCTAAAAGTCATTCGATGCATGACAAAGTTACATTTCGGACACAAATGTGTGTACCTATAAACTCTAATTGTTACAAAATGAAACTTCAAAATGTTAGTGTGACTTTAACCTTTGAGGTAGGGTTGTGATTCTTGGACGCAACACATCGTCTTGATGTGGTAAGCATTTATACTTAGTCATTCTAAAATCCTTCAATGCATGCGAAAGTTTCAGTCCGGACACAATAGAAGTGGGGACACACAGACAGACAGACGGACGGAAGTTCTAATGGGGCAGTAATAATGTGGCTATTATATTGTTCTCTCTATTGTTCTTTTTAGCCACACAAAAGAAAATAGCCACATAAAAGCATTACGGAATGAATGACATCAAAAGAAGAAACAGATAAAGTCTATAAAATACAACCACGGAAAGTGCAACAAGGATTATAAGGAGAAAATTCAAAAATCAAGCACGGCAGCGGAAATGAATTTTAGACAGCACACATTCCCTCTCTAGTTGATATCACAATGTGATATGTTAATGAAACATTCAATACATTTCAGGTTATTACCTTGACAAAATTATTAAAGTTTCATACAGGTAAATCAGTCAAACACTAAGTTATGTAGAGTTATTGTTCCTTAGTGGTGGTGGTGTTTGTAGCTTTCACTCCGGAGCACGGCAGTAGGCCAAACTGAATTTACCAGAGCACATATAAGCAATGCATCGTTCCTGGGAAGTGTTTTAAGTCGTTTACCAGTAGCAGTTGTCTTAAGGAACTTATAACTTCTGTACATGACAGAGCAGAGGTACAGTGCGAATGACCGTAGTAAAAAATTCAAGATCAATTGCAACAAAAGTGATCTGCACCGTTCGGTTTGGATTCAGAGTCCAACGCTATGCCTTTTGAGCTAACCGGACAGAGCTAATTGTTTTTGAACACTGCACTTGCATTACCTAGTTTTCGTAACCGTGCGTAGTTTCAGTAAAATCATTAAGAGATTTGGAAGTTATACTCCGGACGGGATTATCAAATACTTTAAGCATCAAAAAGGGCGATAATTCGAAAATTAAATAATGTAGAAGTATGTTTTTTGTACACTGCACTCCCAGCACTGTGCGAAGCTTTCATCAAATTCCTTCAATATTTTTCAAAATATTCTCCGATCAAGCATTATAAA
Source organism: Ruditapes philippinarum (assembly GCF_026571515.1). NCBI lineage: Eukaryota > Metazoa > Mollusca > Bivalvia > Venerida > Veneridae > Ruditapes > Ruditapes philippinarum. The sequence goes on along the minus strand of NW_026855960.1, from coordinate 40,552 downwards.
ATATTAATATGGGAGATACTGTGAAAACTAAGTATTGTAGATTATGGTTCTTTGACATTTTAATTACTCTCTTGTCTCTACTGTTTGTAGTTCAATGAGCATTTTGAACTTTAGGGAGATTATATAGAAAAAACAAGGTAGAGTTATGCTTCTCTAAAATTTCACTTCATCACAATGGACTCTATCACTATTCATTCGAAGTATAAATGATATTCCTGCCCAAGTTATACTCCGGACATGAGTGTGACGAACGGACAGTGACGGATGAAGGGAGGAAGGAAGACCACACGTATTGAAAGAGGTATGTCCGCGAACAGCATACTCTTCTTTTCTCAGTGCTACATAGTTTGAAAAAAGGAAAGACGAAAATTCAAGTTATTTTTAACAGAACATTTTAAATTGCTTTTAGGAAATATACATTGATTAAAAGGTTATCAAGACATTCAGAGTCAAACAAGAGGGTTATAGTGGCCCAAGATCGCTTACCTTAGATACGTTGCAAATAATCAGAAATAACGATACATAAGGGTTTTTTGTTTTTGTTTTTTCTCTTGTTTTTTTATTGTTGTTTTTTGCCCTTACTGCATTTTTTTTAAATATTTGTATACAACTGCTAGGAATTATTAAATTCAAAATACCAAAGCTCTCTCTCAGATACGTTATTGCAGATAATAAGACAAAAATGTACTTTACCGATCAAATCGGTGTTTGAGGGCGTGGGAGATGTTGCACTATTTCATTATCCCTCATGTACATACTCAAATCAAAGCGATTTCTGCAATTTTCGTGTAATTTGGTTGTAATTAATGCTTCCGAGGGATCACACTTTTTTCAGATTTTGATTCTATGTCAGCCCTTATTAACTAAGTTACTTCAAGACTGCACCCTTTTTACTCTTGAGGCATGATTGAAAATAATCAAATCAAAGCTCTGGACTTATAGTTCGTACATGTAAACTAAAAAGTGTTTCATGTGGATTTAGCCGAAGAAGCCCAAGTGGCGGTGCCTATCAATAAACTACGGGCTTGATTTATATAGCTTCTTTAGAGGACTACAAGGTGTTTCTACATGCAAAACATCTTAACAATTAGCATTGTTATTCTAAGAAGAGGAATTTTAAGAAATTTGTACTTTACATACTATGTTAACTACATGACCCTCAAACCAGGCTTATTTTGACCAAAGGGCTATAATTTATATGAATTTTGTAGAAGTCAACAAAGAAATGCTACATACCACAATTCGTACACATGGCATTGTAGTACATGTTGGGATAGTTAACATGTTGACGAAGTATCAAGTTAAACATTCTGAGAAAATGACCCTCAATAAAAAAGATTAAAAAATAAATAAGTAACAAAGAATTATCTGCAAATTATGATGATTAACATGTAAACAAAGTTTGAAGTGAAAAGCATTGACAGTTTCTGAGAAAAATACCTTCACAAACATGTTTGCCAGTGCCGATGAGATCATAATTATTTTGCTGTCGAAAAGTGGAGCTCCAAATATATGAATATATATCATTAAGATCATTATATACAAATAGATAAAACAGCGTTCGATATTTTTTTAATTTAATCTTACAAAACAATAAGGCACAGAATCTCATTAGATCTATAAAACTTTGCGTAATGTCCGGGTATTATCCTTTAGAATACCGAGGCATATATGTGTACAAAAATCGAAATATGTAAAGAACAAGATTAACAAAAATATTTAAAATACAGTTGACATTGTCATTTTTAACGCAATTAACATACCTTCCATTCTCGAAACATCGCCTATCGTCAGGATATCAGGTACGATATCTACTGAAATAGATTCTTTGATTTCTCTTGAAATCTTGTCAGAGATGTCAATTAAGCTTTTTTCAGATGATGCATCTCCAGCAACAGACAAAACGTGCTGAATTCCTTCAATCGAGGAGCATTGAATCTGTAGACTAACACCTTTATTTGGTTTTGTTTCTCTAGAGTCTGAAACTAAAAAAAATATAAACTATGTATTATTAATATATCAAACGAATGCATTTTGTAAGTTTTGAAATTGTCAGTGTTTAAAAGTTTCGGACTTGTTCTTCAAAATTAAAACATCACACCGACTTCATTTACGTGTATTTAACTCTTGATTTACAACATGATTTACGACTCTGTTTCTTAATCAGAGTAGTATGGAATATTTCATTAATACATTTATTTGAAAGTAATGTTATCAATACATGTATATTCTATGTTTAAATGAAAACAAATTGATTTCACCTTTGAAGGTTAGGTTGAAAGAGCTGAACGACCATTTGCAATGACAACAATGTCATTTGTATGACTTATTTATGTTTTTTTCTATTTGAAAACATAGTTATATTTACATAATGATTTTTTATAAATCAAATAAATCCAAGTGAAAATCGTATATCTATACTTATTAACTAACAAACTAAAATTTCATTATTTTGAAGCGAAGGACTTTTATTGATCATGGGACAGTATACAGTAGAGGCTTATGTCAGGCCATAACTTTTTAGAATACCGGTTTTTGTTATTAAGCAATGATATAAATATATGAAGAAGAATAAAAAAGATTTGGGAGAGGAGGGGTGTTTACTATCAGGTGAACATTTTAATTAATTCACTTTAATCAAATCACAGAGTCTTTGTCATCAGTAGGATGAGTCTTTATAATATCAGTAAGATGAAGACGGCATGTAATAGTCATAACTATTTTGCATGGCTTTTGATTACCGTTTAACATTTTTCAAGTACCAGGAGGACCTTGAACTTGGTGTAATTAAGTAATAATGTGTGTTAATGAAATTTCGTGCAGATAAGGGCACATGATATACAGATATCATTTCGAATAGCCAAATTCTATTATTTCTTTTATTTATTGATTGTTTAGCCGTCTTTATACCTTAATATCACTATAAATATAATTTTGCTGGTGCAAATTGTATGGAAGAGTCAATTATACGCTGATAGAGAAGCATTAATTCATTTTTCTGATCATCCGTCCTCTGGTACACCCGATACACTTTTTTCCAAAAGAAGCGAACAAAAATCCCAGCAAAATAGTCTTATCTCTTTAGTTTGAGTACTTACGAATCTATACTGACAAAAATAGTTTCGTTTGTTTGTTAAACAAATGTTGACCTCCATTTTTCGTATGCATTGCCAAATAAGTTGCCTGATAGAGTTGACGTAACATTGTTTGAGTGCGGTTGTAATATATTGGCCATTCCAACAGGTGCGTATTTCAGAGGTCAAAAATTTAAAGGTTTCAATCTGATAATTTGAACTAGACACCCAGCCTAATTCACACTAAACATTTATGATCTTTATGTAAAGAAGGCCAAGGTAATTGTCAATGTTTTTATGCAAGAAATTATCTGGCTAAACGTGATGTCTGACGCCTTGCTGAATACTCCAAAGTTTAGAATTCTGTATGAATAGTAACTTGATATTTTTAAAAATTTTGTCATAGCGTTGACCATTCGTGTTACTTTAGATAATGACCAACTCAGTTTTCAGATTCCTCCATTTTCCTACCCTGTCTGGCTTTTTGAAAACGTTGACCCGTCCCTACACAGTCCAGATTTAGATTGCAAGTAAAACGTAAATGATGTTGCGTCCATAGCAGTGTTGCAGTCGAATAACGTGCTGTTTTAAATGTGTACGCCATATTATCTTGAAGTGATGGTTGCAGGCAAAACAAATGATAACTTATGTAACGTTGTTGCACGTGCCCGAACGCCTTTGGCGATCTCCTACAGACAGTATCTGTGTTGAAAATATAACACCCAATGCTGTACACGTGCAAAGCACTTTTATCGCTAAGTGTTGAAATTCATAGTTCATTTTAAAACTAGCGATTGCAAAGTCGTCAACACTTATTAAAATATGACAATACTTTTCACCAATAATCATACCGACAACACATATATTCACGTGAATAATGTATAAAGTTTTCATTACGGGTGAAATATTGTTTTAACCATAATGGTGACTTGTCACACTGCCACAGTTTTTGAGGCGAAAATAAACTGGGTTTAATCCTTAAACTTGTTGCATGATTTTAAATGCACATGTCCAGCTTTTATATTGGCCGGTTACCGAGACGAAAACGAGCAGTATAGATCCTGGTCAGACTAATGGCTTGGCATTACACGTAGCAAAGACTTATCAATCAATCCCGGTTACAGCAGGCTAATTTTCAACCTTCTGCGTGTCCCTGCACTGTTGTTAAGCTGTTGAACAAAAATAGCGGGCGATATGGTATGGTTTTATATGGTCACTGTATGGTAGATCACTTAACAACGTTAAATCATCCTATTTAGCCAGGACAGAACTTGTTTCGGGGGTGGGGGCTGATAATCCAAAGCCTTGAGAGGATTACTTGTCGGAATTCCAGTCACTGGTGCAGAATGTTTAAAATTGTATCTCTTGGGTAATGCGTATTCGATACTTAAAATGATTATATCACTAAAAAGACATATAATAAAAGGTTAACTTTAAAAACTTTAAAAGTTAGCAAAATAATGTAATAAAAGTTTAGTTTGATAAAGAATGAACATGGACGGCGTTGATAAGTGCAATATACCTCTCAAATAAACATTTAATTTGGCAGAATTTATAACTGATAAATGATGAGTTTTTTAATATAATAACAACCTCAGATGTGTTCGTATGACGGTGATCATGTTATCGTCAACGCAAAGCGTTCATGTCATTAAATTATCTAAAAATCAGAAGCAAATACCAGAAAATAATATACTAAATATCCCTTTTAGGAAGAAAAAAGTGTACAAGTTTAATAATTTAATTAATATAGGTATTTATTATTTATATGTCTCTCGTAGAAAAAAGTGTTTCATTTTAATTATAAAGTTATTATCGGTATTAATTGGCTAAATTATGCCAAATTTATTATTAACTTTAAGCTTAATAAAATAAACACTAGACGGTAAAAGTATTTTATATTTGACAAGACCATCCAGTTTGCATGTACCTTTTAGAAAATTTAGGCAATCTTTGTACACAGGCTCTCATTTTGGTAAATTTTATGGATATTTTGAACAAGGCATTCAAGTAGGAAAATGGTAAAACAACTATTTAAAATGTGTGGGGTAGGGTAACATTTTTATACATATTTCAAGCATTTTGAGTAGAAACAAAAATAGCATAACATGGTTTTGACATTGATGCATACATATTTTTACAGTATTTTATATAATAGTTAAAATAAATATTAAATAATGGCGGAGTCAAGAAAATGGAGGACAAATTTTTCTGCAAATGAACTTGAGGTACTTGCGAGAGAGGAAACTGAGAGCAAATCACTTCTTTTCAGCATGTTTTCTAAAATCATCACGAGTGAAAAGAAAACAAAAAAAAATGGTCCAGATAATAGCAAAAGTAAATTCTGTTTCAACCTGCGACAGAAGCTGCACAGAAGTAAGAAGAGTGACGTGTGATATATGGCATTATCATGAACAACAAATAATTTCTTATTAAACCCTTAAAATGAAGAAAACGACAATTTTTTACTGTTTGCAACGACGCGGGGGTAACATACGCACGTAAAAAAAATGACGTCAGACGTTCAACGGCTGCGCAAAAACGTAATTCAAGTTTATTGTCATCATTGCGGTGTAATTTTTAGTTGGTATTTGAAGCGAGAAATATGCCAACCAAAAACAACAATTACTTATTATGTAAATTAACAACTTAACTGAATTAGGTATGCCAGAGGTTCGTCAAAGCTACTTCAGTCATAGCGTGAGTGATGGCCTGTGAGTGATATCTCAGTTTTCACTAGTTAGCATTAAAAAGATAGAGCATATTTGTTAATTGTGAGCAAATATGCTATAATACTGGTATCGAAGCAGTATCCGTCGGGACCGCCTCCGTGGTCGAGAGGTTAGAGTCAGGCTTTCAAGTGGCCAATAACAAAAAAGTAGGGATAAAAGTAGGAATTTTTTTGTAAAAAAGTAGGGAAAAGTAGGGATTTTCAGAGCCTAAAAGTAGGGAAAGTAGGACTCTCTACTCACCTTTTTTCCAAAGTTGATGCAAAAACAAATACAGACCCTTATCAACTAATATCCATGGCATTTTCTTCATTTAGGAAACCAGTCACCAGTGTCTCAATAGGGATTCCACAACAGGATGAATCTGGACATGAACCTGGAATTGGTATTTTTTTATTAGATCAAATTCCAAATAATAACAGAAAACTATAAACAATGAATATGTCTGAACACAGACTATTAGCAACATTAAAACATTAAGTAAGCATGTTTTTTGAACACAGACTAGAAACAGGAAATGTTTAAAACCTTGTTTAAGATAGCATGGTTGTTACAAAATACAAACAAGAAAAATGTTATGTGCCAAAACATGGTTTTAGCTAGCATAATATGTGAAACACAGACTAGAACAAGGATAGGTGTTAAAACATGATTTTTTTAACTAGCATTATAACACACTAGAAAATGAAAAGGAATAAATGTAAAAAAAAGCAAAGGTTTACTAGCATCCTAGATATGCATGGAGTTTACATGGGCATAGAAAATAGATACTTGTAACAACCAAAAGTAAATTTTAAGATATATACACAAGCAGTTAGTATGCAAAGTTAGTACATGCGAAACTGACAAATCAAAGCAAGAGTTTACGCTTCATAATGTATTTAATTGCAAAACTATAGATAATAGTATAGTAAAGCCTGCTACCAAATAAATAGATGCACCCAACTACAGAGAAAAGCATATACATTAACATGCATTGTCCATGTGGCATTGTGAAGTTAATTTTTATAAATTAATGGACCTGAAATAATAAATTGTTAGTAAAATGGAATTTAAAAAGAAACTTAATGACACTTAATTACGAGAAATGTAAGTAGGTCTCAGATAAATGAGTATTTATGCCATATTATATATACATATTTAAAGATAGAGAGCAAAAACTTTGGATGTAACAACAATCTCTCACATCTTTAATGGTTATTACACTGAAAGCCTAAACACACAGTTAGTTATTCTTAAATTATCTGTTATAAGATAAAGATTCCTAATCCCCTACCATATTAAAGCTATCAAATTCTATCTAATTAAAGCATACATGTTTTTCAGAAACACTCACTACATTTTTCCAGTATCTTTCATTCAATGAAAATTCAAGACAAAATGATCACAGTGAGCAACTTCAATACTTGCCAATATGCCAAACATTGCCTAAAATCTATATATGCTCAAAGATGTTGGGTGTATTGTCCCTTAGCATAAGTATCATTGGGAAACAATTGAGAAGCTAGTCTGTGTACAAAAACATATTATAATTTTGAAATGAAACAATTGAGAAGCTAGTCTGTGCACAAAAACATATTATAATTTTGAAATGAAACAATTGAGAAGCTAGTCTGTGCACAAAAACATATTATAATTTTGAAATAAAACAATTGAGAAGCTAGTCTGTGTACAAAAACATATTATAATTTTGAAATGAAACAATGAGAAGCTAGTCTGTGCACAAAAAACATATTATAATTTTGAAATGAAACAATTGAGAAGCTAGTCTGTGTACAAAAACATATTATAATTTTGAAATGAAACAATTGAGAAAGCTAGTCTGTGCACACAAAAACATAAAAATTTTGAAATAAAACAATTGAGAAGCTAGTCTGGTACAAAAACATATTATAATTTGAAATGAAACAATTGAGAAGCTAGTCTGTGCACAAAAACATATTATAATTTTGAAATAAAACAATTGAGAGCTAGTCTGTGTACAAAAACATATTATAATTTTGAAATAAAACAATTGAGAAGCTAGTCTGTGTACAAAAACATATTATAATTTTGAAATGAAACAATTGAGAAGCTATCTGTGCACAAAAACATATTATAATTTTGAAATGAAACAATTGAGAAGCTAGTCTGTGTACAAAAACATATTATAATTTTGAAATGAAACAATTGAGAAGCTAGTCTGTGTACAAAAACATATTATAATTTTTGAAATGAAAACAATTCAGAAGCTAGTCTGTGCACAAAAACATATTATAATTTTGAAATGAAACAATTGAGAAGCTAGTCTGTGCACAAAACATATTATAATTTGAAATAAAACAATTGAGAAGCTAGTCTGTGTACAAAAACATATTATAATTTTGAAATGAAACAATTGAGAAGCTAGTCTGTGCACAAAAAAACATATTATAATTTTGAAATGAAACAATTGAGAAGCTAGTCTGTGTACAAAAACATATATAATTTTGAAATGAAACAATTGAGAAGCTAGTCTGTGCACAAAAACATATATAATTTTTGAAATGAAACAATTGAGAAGCTAGTCTGTGCACAAAAACATATTATAATTTTGAAATAAAACATTGAGAAGCTAGTCTGTGCACAAAAACATATTATAATTTTGAAATAAAACAATTGAGAAGCTAGTCTGTGTACAAAAACATATTATAATTTTGAAATGAAACAATTGAGAAGCTAGTCTGTGTACAAAAACATATTATAATTTTGAAATGAAACAATTGAGAAGCTAGTCTGTGCACAAAAACATATTATAATTTTGAAATGAAACAATTGAGAAGCTAGTCTGTGTACAAAAACATATTATAATTTTGAAATGAAACAATTGAGAAGCTAGTCTGTGTACAAAAACATATTATAATTTTGAAATGAAACAATTCAGAAGCTAGTCTGTGTACAAAAACATAAAAAATAATTGAACACTAAGTAATATTTCTTTATAAGCAAACTCACCTAAAGTCGCTGATTCTGCCATGTCAGCTCCAACCATCCTCATCATGGAACCCCTCTTGCACCACTGATGACCTGTACTTCCATCAACTTTTTCCTACAATTAAACTAGCATCTGATTCTTATTTAATTTGAGATAAAGATTATATCAAAATCAATCTACTACTTATACTGGTTTTTTAATCAATTATCCTCGAGCTTTTTTCTTTAAAAAGTAGGGATAGTAGGGCATTTCAAAAAAAAAAGTAGGGAAAAGTAGGGGTCAAACAAAAAAAGTAGGGAAAAGTAGGAAAAATAGGAAAAGTAGGGCCCGCTTGAAAGCCTGTAGAGTCGATGACTTCTAATCCAGTTACCTCTCTGGCGAGGGTTCGATCCCCGGGAGATGCTTTGGCAGTTTAGCGCGGAGGAAGGTAGTCAAGTACTGGTGTAACTCTCCAGGAACGATGGTTAGGAAACTACCCGCCTGTATGACTGAAATACTGTTGGAAAAAGGCGTAAAATGACACAAACAAACAAACAAACAAAAGTATCCGTCAGCTAGTAGTATCCGACAATAGGGTTATTTTCGTTTATCGCAACTCTTCAAAATTGAAGGTACGGCTTTTTTCAGAACGCTATCATCAAAGGAAACGCTCGACTGAATTTCTTCTATCAGAGGTAAACATTAGATATATCTTACCTTTAGATTTTACAATCAGGTGTGTTTACATTTTTCGCATGGGGGATTTTACGTGCTACTAATGCGCATGCGCAAAGGATAACTCTATTAGGCCCTAATAAGAAATTTTTTCCCCCCTTTGCCGGCGAAAAACAGACGACTTTTCAAAAGTCGCCAAAAATCATTAAAATCTATAATAATCAATCAATATAAGCTAAAACTTTGTATTTTGTCGTTTTTGACCAACAGAACTGAAAAATGAAAGCGAAAAAGGCATAAAATAGGAAAACCGCTGCTCAATTTTTCTAACCAAGGGAGACAACTCTGTATATCATTGTCTGTACTTGACACAGTAGGTTGTTTCCCGTAAAGAAGGCTATTTTTATTCTGGGGCACCATATGGGGTGTTTATGATGTTTAACAAAAATAAATTATAAAATAAAAACGGAGTCAATTTGAATTTTGTCATGCCGATTTTACACCATATGTTAAAAAGTCATTTATTCTTTTTTTGTAGATGCCAAAAAATACAATGATGACGATCTTATGCAAGCCGTGTCGGCTGTTAAAAGAAAACAATTATCAATATCTAAGGCTGCACGAGAATTTAATGCGCCAAGAACAACCGTGCATGACCATGTGAAAAATCCGGATGTTAGGACGAAAAAGGGCCCAGAAAAGCAACTCACAAAAGAGGAGACGGATGGATTGGTAAATTTTGTATTGTACATGGCTGGACAGGGGTTTCCTCTTACAAGAAGGATGGTGAGATGCTATGTCCAGGAAATTGTGAAACGTTCAGGTATGTAATTTCAAATCTAGTTGTTTGAACATTAACATATTCCTACATTCAGGTGGAACTAAATATGTCCCCAATTAGAATGATCAAACTAACTCTTTCTTTTCTCATAACAATTTCAGTTGCTATAGTGTCTCACACATATCAAATCAAATTATCATTTCAATGAAATATATATGTAAATAATTTTAAGGACTAATGGAATCTTAATATAAACATAACATAATTTTCTTTATGAAAATCCGAGATATTCACGAATTCGAAAACCTAGCTAAACGCCGTTTTCCGGTACATTCTGTACATAGCTCTGGGGAATTCACCTAGTGGAGTGTAATAGCGAACTCGAATATTTTGGCCTTCTTTTAAAAATTAAATTGAAATGAAACAGTTTTTCCTTTATAAGAAAATAATCAAATATCATTGTAAGAATAATTCCATACAAAAAATAAAGTAAATGCACAAGTTTACGCAGAAAATAACCTTATTTATTATGGAAGATTCCACTACGTCTGTTTTAATTTTATTGATTTTCATAATAAACAATTTATTTTTTGAAAAATTTGCAATAGATATTAAAGGAATATTGATAATTTTCAAATACATCAATTTTTTCACCTTAAACGGTAAAATAATGATAGAAAAATAGAAATATCATGTAACTTTGTTATGTACTTCATTTGGTGTAATTCCCCAGAGCTAAATCCGTAACGTACCGGAAAACGGTGTTAAGTTGGTTTTCGAAAAGGTCAATAGCCATATAGTCAAAGTAAAGTTTTTAATGTTTCATTACAGGACGCAGTTCGCTCTTCAACTTGAGTAAAGGTCCAAGTGACGAGTGGTTCAGGAAACTGATTGCTGATTATCCGCAGCTTGCGTTTCGGAAGCCCGAGAGCCGGAACAGAGGCAGAAACAGGATGTCCAATAAGACGGTTGCTAGTGATTTTTTCAAATTTTGGTCAGATATGTTGGAAAAGCATAACGTCATGGACAAACCATCCTAGGTGTGTTGAGAGATAGCAAAACTTACTTTTGAAACAGAATATTCTTTATAAAGATACCCTTTGTAAATCGTATGCACTGGACAGCAAATCCGAGTAAAGTTTTAACAAAGTGTTAGACATAAATACTATGAAATCAAAAAAAAGTATATATTCAGCTCTAGTATGCGTTTTCTTTTAATTAGATCCGTTTACAAAGAAATGTTTGTTTTCTCCAGCTTTTGCCGACTATTCTGACTATTCTATATCCGTTTTGGGCAGCTTATTTAATTAAAATATTAAAATAATACCGACTAAACTTAATATATTGTAAAGAAGTATTTAAGAGACTTAGTGGATTTAAATCAACGTACTGCAATCACGTTTATCCTATTGTAAAAATAAATATTTATTTAAGGTGTATAACTGTGATGAGGCGGGGTGGTCGGGCAAAGAGTGTGCAAGAGAGAGGGTTATAGGGCCAAAGTCTGGTCATGAATTTCGACAGAATAACATGACAAATGACCATGTAACTGCCCATTTGTGTGTGTCAGCCGATGGGAGTTTCATACCTACCATGATCATATTTAAAGGTGGTTTCCCGCACCGGAACTACAAAGATGGTCTACCAGGTAATATATCTTTAACAATTTATATCTAAAATTACATGTGAAACATGTGGGCAGTTTATTGGACAAAACCCACTAGTGAAAAGAGGTGTGGTTCCTGCCTCTTTGGCCGATATATTGGTACCACCACCTGCGAAACCAATGCCTTAAAAAAGAGACCCAGCAAGGCTGTGACAAGTGCTCGAGTTCTATCTGGAGATGAAATGCTTGAAATATTAAAGGTAACTTTTAAATCAAATATTATATTTACCAATACAGATTTATAGTAAATGATGTGTTGAATTTTGTTAAATTCCAGTCATCTTTTATAACAGTGTATTATAATTATGTTGTTTAAATCTCATGTTTTTTATATTCTTATAAATTTAAGACCCACGCATTTTAGTTTTATAATGAAAATGTAATTAGTTTGACTTTTCAAATTTCCAATAATTGCAGGGACGTGAAGATGCAGAAGTGAAAAGACTGGAGGAGAAGAAGCAGAGAGAAGAAGATAGGGAGATGAAGCGGAAACAGAAGATAGCTGAAGATCACGGTGATAGGGCGATTACCACAACTTTTCCGCGCAACGTCAAAATATCATCCTTCTGACCGAGACACCGTATATTTCTGGACAAAATATTAATGGCGGGATAAACAAATTCCAGGTAATAGCTTACAAAATATCTTACTGCTGGACCTTGCAAGATTATTCCAATTGTTTAAGTATTCCATCGAATTTTTGAGACAATTTATTGTTAATTTAGCACAATACAATTCACAAAAAAACACATACTTCGAAGAAATAGTGTTTACAAAAGATCGTGTCTACCTCAACATGATACGTACTTGACACAAAAACATGTGTTATAACGACGATGTCTTTGTTCAATGACCTAACGAGCTCGTATATTTATTATGGCTAACCCTAAGTTCAAGTTCCATACAAAATTGTGTGTCTCTATTGTAAATTTCAGGGAATATTTGTTGAAAAAGGCCTACTGACCCGAATATTGGAGCACCGTACAACACTGAATTCAAACACCGCATTCTTTTTTCCGTTAGACCGATAAATACTGGAACCGTCTTCTTTTGAATTATACAATCTTCTTACAAATAGGTTTATAATAACTTTTATTTGATGAAAGTTTGATGAAAGATTGTTTACTTGCTGTTATGTTATGTTGCTGTTATATCATACGTTATGTTATGGAAAATTTCTGAAGGTCTGATCTGTGTTAAACTACCAGTTAGATAAGTGCAATAGTATCTATATATAGATAAGGATGTCTTTTCCTTTTCGAACTTATTCAAACTGATAAACCCCACATGGAAAGATTGAAGTTCTTGGCAGACTATACGTGTGGTCATCAAACAACATCGAGAAACAAAAGGAATGAACTATTTGTTAATGGGAATTTCTTATTGCATACTAATTTGATAAGTTGCAAAAGTCACAACACACATTTTCATGGTGTAGTTTTTGCAGGAACCCGGGCAAAATTCCATAATCTCTTCAGTCATCGTCTCCAATGTGCTTTTTAAACAATCTTTTGCGAAAAGTTTGACTTCATACTCTTTTTCTTATGTGGTGCGTTACGCATATCGTCCTGAAATACAGGGACGCGCTGATCCATTGGCGTACTGCTGATATCAGAAGACTTAGTTGGGCGCTCTCCAGTTGCTGCAGTAACTGCAGCTTTGCCAATTTCGCACGTTGCTTTGGCTTGTTCAGACATAGGTTTGAACGTCTTCTTTTTCTGTAAGCAAACATTAATATCAAAAATCAACGGTGCTAAAAAGACAGAAAAATGCAGTGATTTTAAGGAGGAATAATGCGGTGCCCTAATCTTATGATTGACAAAGTTGTGCGGTGCCTTAAAATACACACGTGGAAACATAAGAATCATACCAAATATACAAAAACGGGTTATTTATGTATTGTAACTTGTTCATACGACAATAATGTACATATTTATATTGTATTTTGACCAGTTATATGAACTGAACGAACTAGAAATACGTTATATTTCGTAATCAAAGCAAGATTTTTTTCAGTATACCCTAATTGTTTTCACTATCCTGACTTAATTAATGAAGCATTTTGCATGTAGTAAAGATAAATAAGTTTCAAATTAAATAGCACATTCGATGAAAAAGAAAAATGATGAGTTTACCTTGTTTGAGCAAATTATATGCTGTTTTCGTCTCGGTTACAGGCTTGCTGTCCATTTTGTACCACAGAAATATACGGTGTCTCGGACAGAAGTAAAGAATTTTGACGTTGCGCGGAAAAGTTGTGGTAATCGCCCTATCACCGTGAAGATGAGCTGAAAGCAGCAAAGAAACAGAAAAGATAGACTGAGAAAAATGAAAGGGAGCAAGAGAAGTTAAGAGAAAGAGAGAGGAAAGAGAAATTTGGAAAGTTAGCTGATAGGAAGTATACGTGTGGTGTGTGTGGTGTTAGAGGAAGAGTGTTTGATGAGCAATATGGTGTTGAGTGGTATGAATGTGATAATGATTTGTGTGTTAAAACTGGTTGGTATCATTTCGAATGTTTGAGTGAGAGCGAGAAGAAACTTCTTCGAGAGAGTTTGGATGAAGATGATGTGCAGTGGTACTGCAAAGCCTGCTTCCCACGTTTCTATGAGGAAGAATGATGAACACAATTATATGAAGAACTAAGAACAAAATAATAAACTTTATTTAACTTGTTTAATATAAAACGGCAAGTTTTTGCTTAAAGTATGTTGGATATTTTTATTCATGTTCTGTTGATTTTTTTCTTTTTATTTGTGTTGCAGATAACATTTATGCAGATAGAATTTATTTAGATAGATATTTTGTACTTGTAAATTAATGTGTTATTCGTGAATACAATAAAGTTACATTCTGGGTACTAACATACAAAATACGGCTGTGTAAAGTAGTTAGTCTAGTTTCAATTACCATGAGTGAAAATGAATCACAAGTATTCTTTTTCTTATGTATACATGTATACGTTTTTAAATTTTGTCATCACATATGATACGTAATGATACTTTCGGCGAAAAATCACTGCATATGTCATATTTTATCTCATCAGAATTTCTGAATATTTCATATTAAACCCCTATATAAAATAATACTATTTGCCTAAATAGGTCTTCAAAAAGTCTTATTATAAAATAAATATCGATACCGATTTAAAAACCCGCAAAATCAACGATTAAAAAAATGTGTCGGAAACTGCTTCTTTAGCGCGTCAATTAAGGCTAATTTACACCTCCCATTGGAGCCCCTTTTGTAATGCGCATGCGTACTTTAGGAATCCGGTTTTTATTTACAATAACAAAGCGTGACCTGTACTTAGTCATATCAAAAGTTTATTTAAATTGGAGACGTGGTATTTGGGAAAATTTTAAATAACCTCATATTTTTATCGGAAACTGCTTCGATACCAGTATACCGGTATCCCAATATAATTGCAATATTTTCTCACGTCGATGTGTGATTTATATCATATTCACGAAAAACTAACACATTTGAGCCGCGTCACGACAAAACCAACATAATGGGTTTGCGACCAGCATGAATCCAGACCAGCCTGCGCACCCGTGCAGTCTAATAAGGATCCATGCTGTTCGCTTACAAACCCTATTACAAGTAGAGAAACTAATAGCGAACAGCGTGGATGCGCAGGCTGGTCTGGATCCATGCTGGTCGCAAACGCACTATGTTGGTTTGTCGTGACACGGCTCATTTTTTTAATTTAATGCCTGCAAAGTGTAGAAAACGGCAATAATGACGCGCGGGAAGCAAACACACGTTTAAAGATGACGTCAGACGTTCAACTGCTTCATGGACGCTATGTAAACAAACGTTAGTTTAAATGTATAGTCACAATCGCGGCGTAATTTTTAACTTTTTTATCAAACAAAGAAATAATGACATTTGAAGTGAAAAATGTGCCATTTAGAACAAAACAATTCAATCACTTATTAGAAAATTTTCAAACTTACGGAATCATGAAAATTTAAATTTTCGCCAAAACAAGTTCAGCAATCTACTACGCCGTTATCTCCCCTTATCAGTACAATCTAGTCCCAGTGTGAGTGATATACTGTGCATGATAATTGATATGGATTTTATTTCACTGGTAATATGAGTTTATTTTACGTTGTTGTGTTAAATACTGAATTCTAAGCGCTTTGTCAAATATAAGTTTTGCAGCTGTGTAAGAGTGCAATAAAACCAGAGTATTGTCAATGACATCTTTATTTCACACCATTTATGTTTTGACAAAACTTTTTTTTTATTTGCCTACAATATGGATTTGATATGTAATTTTTGGACTTGCAAAATAAAAACGAGGCTATCTTGAGTTCAAATTATGCATTTGATACAGACTCTTTGGATTGTAAAAACGAAAAAAAGGCTTGATTGAGTACAATATGCATTTGACATGGATTTTCTTTTACTCTTAAAATGAAAATGAGGCTAAATTGACAAGATGGAATCCAATTATATACGTGATTGTAGACTTACGATGTTCTTATGGGGTCAATTTTTTACCGTAACTTAACAAGATGTTTACGATGATTCGTAAATTACGAACTGTTCGAGACAATCAGAAAAAATGCTACAATGGTCTTACGTTAGTGATACGATCGTCGTAAGGGATACGAGGCTTTCGAGACATCCACCCCTGATCTTAAGCACAGTTACTTATCCGAAATGCGCATGAACACAGACTTAACATTAAAAGGCATTAATTTTGCCAGGCAGTTTGTTAGATTTTGAATACATGTATCTAGTATAAGGATATCTTCTTATCTATCTTTATATTACACCGTGTATTTCCAGTAACGCCGGAATGTGAAAATAACGCACGATTCATGCAATAAGTAACGCAGAATTCTGCAATAAATGGCGGATACCTGACAGGATTCCCAACGCGGTAAGAAAACTGACCGATATATTTTTATTTAACCGAACTGAAAAAAATCAATAGCCGCATACAGCTGCGAAGATATTACTCTTTATCCCTCATCAAGATTATTTCAATGAAATTGTTAACATTTCAAGATCATTCGTGAAAATGATGGCTTGACCACCGTTTTGAGCGAGAGTTTTGGCTTTTTGTCGCCTCTTTCAAGTACAACAATGCATATTATTCCGCATAATTTCGATTTTTCGGTAGGCAAGTGACGTAAACTTCTTGCGATATAGAAAATTGAAAATAAACAAATTGAATGCGATTCAAACCGTTTTTATGAGATAACGCCAATGTACGTGAATTGTGCTTCGCGGTATTGCCGGAAAATGTGATTTTTTTCTTATATGGTACAGAATTATAATACAGGTTTTATGCCTTTTATCGGCGAAAATAATCAAGTTATTTGCGATCTATAGTCAATGTCTTTTCTTCGTAACTTATTAAGAAATACATGATAATTAGATATTGAAAAACTTTCAACATTTTGATTAGTACAATTTGAAAATTGTTTCTTGAAATAAAATTATTATTAACTTGCTGCCCTCGTCTGATCTTGTTAGAAAATGAAAACAATAAACTTCCTTTGCAAATAAAATAATAGAAAACAATCAAGAGAAGAAGTGTCTGTATATTTTATGCCTGAAATAATGTATATTTTATGCCTGAAATAATGCACCAGTAAAGCTTCAAAGTCTCCATATGTCCTTTATTGTGTCGGCGTGATGTGAAACCCAACCAAAACAAATATTTGTCTGTAACAATTAACCTGGTAAACCTCTGTGAAAATGGATTATTTATTTGATTTATTTTTTCTCTTATGTAAGGAAGTAACTTGTATTCAAAAGATATTTTACTTTGAAACTATAATCTCCAAAACTTGTAAAAGCATAACCTTATTGTACTCTGCTAAAGTTAAATAAATTATAACCCTTGTGGTAAAGATTTACCCTACTCTTAGGGTTTCTTATCTACATGTTAACTTTTATTGGAAAAACATGAATCTACCACAAGAGTTTATGCTAGGAATTACTATAGACGTTTATAAAAGTAATAGGACTAATGACCATAAAGAAGGCCACCAATACAGAGCCAGGTGACATCCATACAGAGCGCTCACTCAGGTAGCTCATTTGTATAAATACATTAAATATCTAATACCAAGCAAAACCATTTCATAAATTACCAGGTAAAAAGTCACATAGACTAAAGATAGGTTGAATATATTTTGGTTTCTTTACCCAAAGTACATGTATATGGAGGGCTAGTGGAGATGTGTTTGTAGAAGATTTCATCTATCCATGCCATGAAGGTCTGAAAGTGGACTTCTTCTTGTCAACTATTTAATAAAGAGTGGAAAAATAAAAAAAGGCTATAATTTAACAAAGCCCATTTTCATAACTATCATCTCAATATCAGGTATTGAGAAATTGCTACCCCGTTGCTAACCCGTTGTTTCCTAGAGTGAGATTTTTTTCACGCATTGCTCCGTACGTACTCACTTCAACAAAGACTTGTATTACGAAGCTTATAGCTCTGCGGTTTCAGGGACGGATTCAAGACTGTGTCTTTTTTCTACGCAATCAAACATTTAAATTCTGTATAAAATGAATGTTTCCCCACAAAAATATATTTGAAAAGTTCTGATACTCGTCGATTAATGGCGTTAAACCTGTGTACAACAGTTCAGTACCATATATGAAAAGAAATCGCATTATCCGGCTTTAGTACAGTTCATGTACATCGGCGTACCTAAAAAAAGACTTGAATCCCATTTTATCAGCTTATTTCAATGTTCTATATCACCAGCAGTTGGATACCGCGTTGGAAATCCTGTCAGGTATCCAACATTTTTTAGCACAATTCTGTGTCTTATTGCACGAATCGTGGGTTATTTTTACATTCCGGCGTTACTGGATATACACGGTGTATTAGCTTAATTCATTTAATCAAAACGGTAAAATTTCGCGCCCTAAAGTTTTCTGTTAAAACACATACTAATATGATATTTGATTAACGTTTTAAAACATTTTTATTTAACTTACGATTTAGAATTATGAAAGCTTTTATTGTTTACTGTATAATTATAACTGTGCTACTAAGTATTTCGTCTGTAAAAACTTGTATTTATCGTTCGTTATGTTAAGCTTAAAACGTGCGTGTGTATTTTTACCTGGGCGTGAGTTTTGCGTGTTGACCAGAATGTTCAACCTATTGTTAGTATGTTTAACATGTGTGTTAAAATCACTTACCCTTGAACTGTTGTAGAACTCTGTCAAGACACTCGAAGGGAATATGCCCGTGCAATAAACATGTTTCTCCATAAAGATAATACAACTCGGCTGATAAGCTATCAAGAATAGATCGAAATTGTTGACTTTCAAAAAGTTGTATGAGATACAAAAGTCCATGGATTGTTGAGGTTCTAAATGACAGAATTATACAGCCTCTTTTCACACCGGTAATTGTAACAGTTGGGTTTGCTGTTATTTTATGTAATAAGCTGTCGGTTTGCTCCCGAATGCAATTAACCGTTTTTTTAGATTTTGCCAGGGAGGCTTTGAAATGCTCCTCTAGAACGTCTTCTACCAGCTCTCTTGTCTTTTCGTTTTTGCAATCAACCATTAGTTTGAGGTCAAGATCTATAACATAAATATATATTGTATTTAAGTGAAGTATAAATTGTAACTAAAGGACATAATTGGACTTATGCTGCAAAATTACTGTATTTTGTCAACTGAGATTTAAAATATAATGCCAACATTAAAATTTCGTGTACTACTTTCTTTGATTTATTCATTGGCAATCTCACTAATTGAAATCAGTATTCTTTATAGCCATCATATTTAATGCAGAAGACTTTGAGTAACCGTAATTTATTTGACAACTGAATTTGCATTGTAACCACTAGAAATGTAATAGGTTTAATTGTTTAAGTAACGCTATCTATTTGAATTCAAAAGAACTGAAAATGTATTGCATGCAAACACTGGTCTGAAAATCTGCTAAAATTGATAATGTTGAATATGTTGCTTTAATATATTGCAAATGTGTGTGTGTCTGAAAAAGTTTTGTTCAAACAGAAAGCTAATTTATGTGTATTTTTGTCAGTTTTGGTGGCAGAAATCTAATCATTAGCGAGGAGACATTTCAAAGTATGTGTGATACCAACATAACACATACATTAGCCGCTCTGTAAACATACATATTGTTTGTTTCTGCTTTGTTTTAGATATTTTCCGTTTGCACTTATTATGTATATTTTATGCAGTTAACAAACAGTAGTACATTGTTTTAGAAACTTAAACTTTCTCTACGGAACAGTGAAGAAACATCAAACATGTCACTGAAGAGGTGAATTCTTCTAT
Source organism: Ruditapes philippinarum (assembly GCF_026571515.1). NCBI lineage: Eukaryota > Metazoa > Mollusca > Bivalvia > Venerida > Veneridae > Ruditapes > Ruditapes philippinarum. Next base: position 20,394 of record NW_026855960.1, on the reverse strand, counting down.
CTTTTTTTACTTTCCAAAAACGCCACTAAAATACATTCCACAGGGTGCAAGAAAAGATTACAAGCCATATTTAACTGAGGACCTGAACTATATTCAGAATTCCTAATTAAAAATAGAAAAAGGCGGAAACACACTCACCCAAGACAACAAATTTAGGTAAAAGAATAGAAATGCCAGAAGCCAAGACCAGAAAAAGCTGCAGTAAAATGTACCCTATATCTGCAAACATTTTTTCTCAAAACTAAAAAACTACCTTCGCAATGAAGGTGGCAGCGAAAGAGTATCAATAACAAATTAAAAGACAATTAACCAATATACTGACAATTTCAAAGATAACAAGAATTTGTAACAGAGTAACCTACGTCCCCCGCCTCGGGGAAGTTTTATATGACGCATAAAATTGTGCTATTTCAAAAGATTTTAGGTATGGATCTCAGGACTTTCTGTCCAAAATTATGATCAATGCTAGATCTGCAAAAGCAACAATAAATTTATTAAAGAAATATAAGAAATACGAAATTTAAAAATCTATCATGTTAAGCTTTGACTTCTTAGTGTGACCTTGACTTTGGAGGTAGGGGTGCAGGTGTTGTGCATGACATATCGTCTTATTATTCTAACTTTTTTTGCCAAGTATTTTCAAAATCCCTTGAACTATGAAGAAATAATAGATCGGACACAAAATATACCCTATAACAGATTATGTTAATCTTTGACCTTTAAGTGTGACCTTTGAGGTAGGGACTCATGTTTTGCGCCTGACATATCGTCTCATTTTTTGATTATTTGTGCGAAGTATTTTTAAAATCCCTTGGTCTAGGAGGAGAAAGTTAAGGACTGGACACAAAACATACCCTTAAACAGACTATGTAAATATTTGACCTCTAAGTGTGACCTTGACCTTGGAGGTAGGGACACAGGTATTATGCATGACATATCATCTTGTCATTGTGACTATTTGTGCCAAGTATTTTCAAAATCCCTTGATCTATGAAGAAGTTATGGACGAGACACAAAATATACCATATAACAGACTCTTGTTAACCTATGATCTATAAGTTTGACCCAAACCTTCGAGGTAGGGGTGCAGGTGTTGTACTTATTATTGTATTATTGTGACTATTTGTGCCTAGTTATTTCAAAATGGCAAACAAGTTCTAGATCGGACACAAAATATACCCTAAAACAGACTATGTTAGTTTTTGACATCTAAGTGTGACCTTGAACTTTGAGGTAGGGATGCAGGTGTTGTGTATGACACATCGTCTTATTATAGTGACTATTTGTGGCAAAAATTTGAGTCCTGTGAGCTATGAAAAAGTTATGGACCGGACACAAAATATACTAGTACCCTATAACAGACTATGTTAATCTTTGACCTCTAAGTGTGACCTTGACCATAAAGGTAGGTGACTGGTTGTTGCGTATGACACATTGTCTTATTATTGTGAACAATTGTGGCACGTATTAAAAAAATACCTTCAAAGAGAAGAAAGTTATGGACCGGACACGACATATACCCTCAAATAGACAATGTTGACCTTGAATGAGCAAGTGCGACCTTGATCCTTGAGGTAGGTGTCTGGTTGTTGCGCATGACACATCGTCTTATTGTAACAAATATTTGTGTCAAGTTATTTCAGATTCCTATGATAAATGACAAAGTTATGGGCCGGACACGAAAGTGTGACGGACGGACGGACGGAAGTGCCAACATTTGGGGTTTATGTGCTTTTTCTTTGAATTTTATGTGGCATTTTTCCCCATAAAAGTAAAATTGCTACATAAACCAGTCGGTGAGATAAGCCGATAAAGTTCCAGTGATTTTCAGACCACCAATGAAACAAAAGTATCCTTGTATAGCAAAAAAAAAAAAAAAAAACGAATGCAAAAGAACAGTTTCATTCGCCCATTCCTGGAGCTAACCAAACAATATGCCTCTTATTTCTTGTCAGTGAAACACATTTTGTATTTTATAATTATTATATATAATTAACCAGAAGAATGACCGACGATTTATTTGACTATTAAGGTACATATCAAAATAATGAAGTTGTCAAGTTGTGACAAAGTAAACAATTACGCCTAAAATATGTTACAACTATATATGCATATTGGTATGAAAGAAAAATACACTGTACTTAAATATTCTTTTTTGACTTTTTGCCCATTCTCTTCCAATTCTTCCAAATACTTCACTAATCGTGCAACTGTTTCTGAAAGAAATAATAGTTTGTTGCAAATTTGACACAGGACAAAATAGAATTAAAATAGATCATTATATTGTAATCATTGAATTATATTGAAATACTTAATGCATTTAAAGAGAAATGTAATTTGGTAAATTAAACATCTTCAAACACACGGTTTTATTTTTATAATTTCATCAACTAGTTTGTAAGAGAAATATATCTGTATATACACGGTGAAGTTTGCAATCGGTCTGCTAACTGGATAATGAATACCTTTATAAAAGTCTTTAAGTGTTTTGGTAGTAACCCGAGAATTAGTCAATTCTCTGAAATACCGATCAGCATCTGCATCTTCGGATTTATTTTTATATCGATCAATAAGACACTTGACTTCAGATTTCTTTCCTCTTTCAAGCGACGCTGATAAGCTAGTCAAACTACTGACCAAGTCAGTCCAATATGGAATAAAGTCAGCACTGTCTAAAGAAATCAAAGCATGCTCTAAGTAATCTCGTCGTGCATTCTGTATAACCCTTATGTTACTGGCATCGTCTTCAGAAAGGTTTGGAGAAAGAATAACTATAACGGATGCAAGAAGATCAATGTCCCAACTGGCAGGGTCTAATTGGTAGTTGTTGTTTCCTCCAAACATTTTTTCGTGAAAATCGCTATGGACCTGTACCATCAGAGTAGGTCTGTTTTCAAACAAAAGAGTTGCCAAATCTTTTTCAACTTTGGCAACCTCTTTTTCGAGAAATCCATGTAAGACAACACGCCCCCCTTCGTAAAGAAGTTTTACATATCTAACATACAACTCAGGAGTTTTCTCGAAGTATAGCTTCAATTCTGAAATAATGAGGAAAAAGACCTAAATTTTAAACAAATTACTAAAACTTAGCAGCTTTTAATTCCATATTAAAATAAGTATTTACTAAAATCAAAGATTATTAAAAGAAAAATAATGTATCATTTAGAGAGATTTTTGTTTGACTAACTATCGAATAAAAAATGTTCAAGTAAAACTACTAAATCTTTAAAATGTTCAATAGATAATAATATTAGAATATTCTTATTTTGAACTATTTGTGGCATTTGTATAACATTGTTAAATCCACTTTCTATGACTTACTCAGAATCATTCTCAATACTTTGCAATTGTATAGACTTTGCAATTGTATATAACTATGCCGCCAATCTAGATGCGTCCAATGGATATCTTCAGTTTTATGCATTGTTAAAATTAGCCCTATTTAGCCTAAATAAACTGCAATCATATGCCTTTTTGAGAGAGTCAGATTAATAAATGCTTAAAAATGTAAACAAAGGAAAGAAAAAAACTTAGCCATAGCTAAACTCTTAGTCCGATCTTTCGTCATTATGGACCAGAGTCAGAAGGAATCGCCATCGATTTATGTTAGTAAGATACTTTAAAGGAAATTAAACTAAAAATTGCCATGGACCGGTTATAGGCTAATATGTGAAAACATAAACTGGCCTGATGGATACAGTACTGAGTAGTTGATTAAATTTTGACATACAGTCGGATCATAGATGTCTCTGTGCAAAAAATGTCATATGTTCAATAACGATATTTAAGGAAGTTCAAAGTTTTGAAATCATAAAATGTGATACGTAAATGATACATGCATACAAATAACATTTAATTTAATTTAAATACGTACTAAGAAACGAGTAAAAGGACAAGAAATAAAAATTGACAAAGAAAACAAACCTTTGACAGTTTTCACCAATTCCTCAACCTTGAAGAAAAATAAAAAAAAAATTCAGGTATGCATCTTTCTTAAATTCGTAATTAAAAAAATCAAATTGGCAACTAACGTTATTATTTTTTTCCATTAGAATGTTAATATAATTATATCCATTTTAATATACAGCAAACTTGTCATATGTCACTTTCCATAGGACTATTCTAAAAAGGTCACATATGAAGGAAATCTTTTGAATTGATAATGATACGCTCCCCAAAGCGACACGCTTCACTTTAGTTACAATTTGCCCTAGATTTTTTTAATTAGATAAGATATTTAATATATATGTTTTATATATTTGTGAAATTAAACGCCTTTTTATTTCACTTTAAAAAACAGAAATAGGTCATTTAAACTTTTAAGTTTATCAACCAACAATCGTGTAAACGTTTATACTTCTTAAGCTACACATCACACCTTTTGACAAATACATATAAATTTATACAAAAGTCAAGGGCAATAACTCAAACAAAACTGAATTAGTCAGCATTTAACACCCAAGATACACAGGTCATCATTGTTCCTTTAAAGTTTGTTGATTGTAGCACAAGCAATTTTAAACGTACACATGACAACATTTTGAAACATTTTTTTTTGTCGAGGGCACTTTCTCTACCAACTATGATTAAATATGCAATAACCACTTTCTCCCCTCAAACTGCACATCTACAAATGCTGACCAACATTTCTGTAAAGTTTCATGACCCTGGGTCAAACATTTCTGAGCTACGTACGACTGAAGCTGAAATTCTTACTAAATCAAGGGCAAAAAGTCTAACAAAACTGAATGAATCTACATACCACACCCCAGAACTTCAGATGCAGCTCAATATTTCTGTAAAGTTTCATGACTAAAGTTGAAAATTGCAAATTTGTACTAAGTCAAGGGCAATTACAATACAAATATAGAATGCATTCACCAGCAAAACACCAAGGGTACCACTGCATATTCTGACAAACATTCCTGTAAAGTTTCATGACTTTAGGTCAAATACTTTTTGAACTACGCACGACAAAAGTTGATTCTAACTCAAGTAGTTTTAGAAATACAAGCGACACAACAGAATAAGGCATGCACGGACATACGATCGAAACGGAGGAACAGGCGGACGGACGGAATAGGCAAATCTAAATGTCCTACCTAAAGTTTGTGCACAAAAAACTATTAAAGCATTGAAATGCTAACTAGATATACAAATGCACATGTTAGCTATAAAAATATGAAACTGTTTTAGAAAGGCAATTAATCTTAAAATTAATTTATGCAGAAATGCCCATTTTCTTACTTATTTTTTTTCTATTAGGGTCAATTTTTCAAAAACTGTCAAAGTTATTAAATCAAAACTTTGAATACTTGTTATATTTCAACTTAAGGGCAGGTAACGTTTTTATCTGTTTATCTTAGTAATGCCCATTTCTTGCTTTTGGAATTCATGTAACTTTTTTGTTCAGGTACATTTCTCAGAAAGTTAAAGATATTCACTAACTTTTGAGTTCATGTTTACTATGAAAGGGATTTCTAAAATAAAATGGCTTTATCATATCATTTTGTCAAAACATGGTTGCCTATTACTATAAAACAATATTCAAATCAATCTAGAAATATCTGTTGACTATTTAGGGCAGGTAGTCTGCTTAGCACATTTGCGTAATTATGCCGAATTTCTTTGTTTTCTTTTTAATTTTATTATTTAAATGTCGTGTCAGACAGACCACTTAAGATAGTCATAAAGGAAGTCGTTTAATTCCTTGAGTCGTTACGACAAGTTTGTCTGTATTATGTATTTCTATTTCAACACATTTTAATGTAAACGAATGCGGAAATACTAAGAAATAGAATGCTGAGCGTAATTGCGTCATTCATATATTTATCTACATATACAATTGCATGCAAGTGTAAAAATATCACAATCAAGGTTTATATGTGAAACAAATTAATTTATAACTTACCTCTTTCTTACGTTTTTCATTGTTTTTGTAAACAGCAGAAAGTTCCTCAATGTATTGTTTTATTTCAGACTTTTCTGTAACCACATTTAGTTGTCTGTACTCTAAAAGTCTCTCATTCAAACTTTCCTTTGACTCGTGGTCAATCTTTGCAAGAATTCTCGTTAAGATTGCTTTCACTTTAGCAAAGACTCTTTCACATTCATCCTTTGATAACTTAGCTTCATTTGGATCATGCGCTAGCAACTTATTTCTGATATTTTTTAACCGAATGAGATCAGCTCCTGTCGATTCATCTGTAGGATTAGGGTCTGTGTGCCATCCGCGTTCTGGTTCATCAATATCACCAAGGTAGATAATAAGTTTGATCAATAAAGCAATATCAAACTTGTCTGGATTCGGATTAAGTGTTTGCAGTTTGTTAGAATCAGCTTTGTTAAAAATTCCATTTCTTATAAACTCCTGAAGTTTTATTTTAGTTTCATGTGAAGATAAAAATTGTGAAATGTCCTCGGAGTGTATCGCAAATTGAAAGGTCTTTAAAATGACCTCTCTAACAAGTTCTTTATACATCGAAATTGTTTGCAAAAAATAAGTTCTTTCAGTGGGATTGTCAGACATGTTGACTTTTTTGTACAGCTTTGGCCTTCTAGAATTTGTTAAACACTATGTTGTCCATCACTCGTAAGTTTTCCCAGTGTATTTAATTAATATGGTTGATGCCTAGCTCTGTTAGAAAAAATATCATATAATAAGATGTCATGTAAACAAACCAGTGTTTATAAAACAAATTCAAAACATGATCATTGTTTTATTATGAAAATATGCAAACAACATATTGTTTTTAAAACAAGTTTTACAGAAATTACATGCTAATATTTTTGTTTATTTAAATTCATCTGTATTTTTGACTTTAAACAAATATTGATACATTTATCTTTATTCTTTTCCCTTTGAAGCTTCCCTATTTTATCTAAATATTTTAATTTTGATAGTATCACATTTGGTGTATAATACACTAATAAATACACAAAAAATGCTATAGACAGGACTTATTTTAGGAATTTAGCCCTGAAGAGGAATACTATAAGATGCTAGAAGCTTTTTGTAGTGTCTTGGTGTACTTATACATATTTTACGCATGCTGAATCCCATAAATGTGAGTACCAAACTGAAACACTCGATATTGAAATGGCCATTTAAAGTAACAACTAAAATCCCGGTTAAACTGCTTGGTAATGGATACTATATCAAAATAATATTCTAAAGATATGATAAACCTGAATTTTTTCACAAAGCAATTACTGGTAAAGACAATTTAAAGAGACAAAACCAGAATAAAGAAAATCAAATATGGCGAACAATCTAAGATATTATTTGTCTATAGGCCAATGTAGAGGAAGTATAATTGTAGTTAAAACTTCTGAATGTGTAAAAGCCATTTAAACAAAAATATACAAAGATACAAATGAAGTCCTTTCTCCTTTGTAAACCTTAACTATATTTTTAGTTCAGGGCACTCACCACTAAACGTCTATTTTTCCTATCTGCTTGATTACAGCAGCCTGCTATCATTTCTTGCACACTATGCAAGGATGAAGAGTGGCATCCTGGATTTCTGCTTTTATATGTATAGCACCATTTGCCTGTTTTTCAACAACCTGAGAAGTCTTAAATGGTTTACGTATACCTCTTACATCCCATTATGGACACAGAGCTGCCCAAGCACGCCTACTAAATAGTGGATCTTTTACATTTTGGTTACCTGTTTAAATGAGAGCCCTCCACAGTTCCGTTGTACAGCCATCGACAAAAACAAAACTGTAAAAGGTATACACAGTTTCTAAAAATATCCAACTTTTAAGAACATGCTTGTTTTTTTCAAAAATCGAAGAATGCCATGTAATGTAGAACATTTTTCTCGTCCTTTGGGATGCAATTCCGGTACCCAATACCCCAAAATGACGTTGCTAGAACGTTTACCAAAAATCAACTCGTGTTTTTTCTTTCGCAAGGAGACACATTTTGAGTGATTTCTCTACCATAAAGTAAGTATATGTTGACCCACATAATAGCCAAGTAACATTGCGCCTACCTCATATTTTGCTCCACACAAACAATATTTCAAAAAGCTTGGCTAAATATAAAATACTTACATTAATTCAAATGTGATCGAGCCATCGGTAATGTGCTGGGGCCATCGGCAATGTGAAAGAGCCTTAGAGCAAATGGGTTGGAGACAATACAAACATTCAATAAGTGTCGATATTGTAGAATATTGACGATTTATAAAAATAATCAAAATTACATTGGTTGGTAAACACTTATATTCATGAAATGATTAAGTGTAGCGCAAGTTTCGCTAAAGCAAAAAAAAAAACGACCTGTTCTATATCATTTGCTGAATCTTACTTTAGTTTAAACAAATTTATTTTTGTTCGATTGTGTTGGAAGCTTTAAGCTTATTGAAATACTATCGCATCAGATCCTAGAATCAACAAGTACTAAGCAATGAATGTAAAATTGACAGGTTTTGAACCCACGCGGTCAGCAATCCTTAGATAACTAGTCCGAGGCGTTAACCACTCGGCCACTTACTTTGTGCTTTAATGTATGTTATATATCAACGGTTTGGGATATTCTCATTATTATTATTATACAAAAAAAACAAGAATGTGTTTGTTTAACACAAATGCCCCCGGCTCAGATTCTTGTCAGTAACTATATTTCAAAAAATGTTTACCCAGGAAAATGTAAACACAGTTATATAACTCGACAGAGTCATGGCGTTTTGTAATTGTGAAAAATACAAGTTGACAAGTCCTTGCTATGACTTGTAATGAAGTTAAAAAATATTCAACTTTATCAAATACTAGTATCTTTACATGGAAATTCAAGACGTAACCTTGAACCCAGGAACCCCATCAAAGCTTTAAAGACCACCTTAGGTATGTTCCTTGTAAATATGCGACATTGGTAAAAAAGAATACAAAGGCTGTATAAAAAATTGTAAAAAGATTTATTGTCATTACAAGTGACATTGACTTTTAACTCCCAGCACTAGCCAATCCAAGGTATGTTCCTTTCAAAGATCAAAAACTTCATGCTATAAATAAAAGCTGTATCAGCCAATGTTTTTGAAATCTACTTTTGGCACCCTTGACTTTCACCCATTTACCACTGACTCAAACCCAAAAACTATGAAAGATATCTTCCTACCAACTATGAAAGACATCTGTTAATGAATAAAGGCTATATAGGCCAAAGTTTAAAAATCTATTTCTAGCACTTATGACCTTGACCCAACAAACCATAACTCGATTCAAAGACAGAAGACCGTGCAAGTTATCATCCTACCAAATATAGAAAACATCAATAAAAAAGTAAATGTTGTAGAAGCAAACATTCAGAAATCTCTTTTGCCATCCTTGACATTGACACACTGACCCCTACCTCAAACAAAAGGAAGAATATCATGTAAGTTATCTTCCTACCAAATATGAGATTCATCTGTCAATAAATAAAGGCTATATGGGCAGAAGTGTAAAAGCTATTTTAGAACTTGTGATCTTGACCAAAACTCCATCCAAAGGAATAATACCATGCGCCTGATATTCCTATCAAACATGAAATACATCTGTCGATAAATAAAGGCTGAACAGGCAAAATTGAAAAAAGAACTATTTAAGTTCTGGTGACTTTAACCCACTGATTACCTCGATCATAAGGAAGAATACCATTCAATTTATTTTCCTACCAAATATGAAAGACGTTTGCCCATAAACAAAGGTAGTATGAGCAAAAGTAAAAATCTATTTCAAGCACTGGTGCTTTAACCCAGGGACCCTCACTCCATCCGAAGAAAAAGACCATATTTTTATGTTCCTACCAATGATAAGAGACATATGTCAATAGAAAAAGGTTAAATCACCTGTCAAAACGTAAACATTTACTTTTTGACTTTGGTAACCTTGAACTTGACCCTAATAACCCCTTACTTACCAAAAGGAAGAGGACCACCCTAAGCAGTTTGTATTAAACATGAATGACATCAACGTCAAATCTGTTTAGTTTCTCTTCCAAATTTATTTAACCCTTTACCTCATATATACGCGAAACAGCGCACTTTCGACCCCGCCCCCTCTTTTAGGCTTCAAATAGTGAAAAAATGTCCTATTTGGGCCCAAAACACATGTTTTCGTTTGAGAAATGTTGCTAAAAAAGTGAGCACTTTTTCGGCGCCGCCCCCATCCAAAAGATACATCAGGGGGTTGCCAGAAGGGGGATGTGCCCCTTCTGTTTCGGGGGGGATGAAGGGGGCGGTAGTCCCCCTCATCGCAAAGAAAATTTCGGACTTGTGAGAGGCTAAAAATGACCCCAGGTCGATCATCAGGTAACGTGTAACCAACACTGAAAAGCCTTTGACTCTATCTCAATCCCTTGAGAAGTTGCAGCACTTTGAAAAAAAATTGATGGAAAAAATCAAGGCAAAATAGTGATTTTTGACAATTTTGAGATGTCCCCTCGTTGCCATGCTAACAGGAAATTTAATACTGAGCATGTCGTTACAAAGGTAACGGTCCAGTCAACATTTGTGCTAAGTTTGTTTAGTATTGATGCATTTTTCATAGTTTCATAGCAGTTTGTACTTGTAACAGAAGCTTTTCAAGGAAAACGGCCATTTTTCACAATAAGGGTTAAAGAAATTACATGGATTTCACTTTCATAACGGAGATGTTCCTGATTACTTAAGTAATCTATTTCTAGAAAGAGAAATCTTAGAAACTAAGATAACTTTGCAATTATAAACTGACAATCTCATATTTTTTTATTTTTTTTGTTTCTTCATCCGTGATGCTAGGGAACGATATATCTGTAAAAACTTTGTCATCTTTTAAATCCTTGTTTAAAACGAAATCAACTGTTCTATCTACACAGACACTCCAAAACGGTACGTAACAGGTCACAAAACTCTCTGTTTTACACTATAGACTGTTAAATGTATGCTGTAAACTATTTCTGCAATCATTTATCATAGGATGCAAGATGTTTTTGTGGTTATGATATAGAACTATTAAACCATTTTTTGTTCTCTTGTCAGGTCAGAAATATTGAAATGAAAGAATCGATCTCTTTAGAAAATTGAGGCAATTTCACCTGTTAAATGTCTAATGGTATCATAGAGTTCTCTTTAGAAAATAATAATAAAGATATTTTCACTGCTCAGCATTTCATAAAAATAAGCAAACGCTTTGATTCTAAAATCAAACCAGCACAATCTCATTTAATATGAATGTACTTTTCTGTCATTTTTGCAAGACAACAAACAACAAGGAATTATCATAGTATTGCAAGCAATTCATAAGTCCCCTACCGGTTAGAACCCCATCAACATTCTGAAGGGCCATTGGCCATTCACTAATGTTTCAATGTTTCTCTATTTTAAGTAAATTTGTTGGAAAAGTTCTTTAAAAGTGATCACAGGAAACAGTTTTTATGAACAGACAGACAGACGGACTGAAGGACACTCTAAAGTTAATATTTGAAACATCCCTGTTACCAAAATATAACATTTTAAAAGCAAAATTCTTAAAGAGGAGATAACTCTTGAATTAAAGATGCATTTTCATAAAAAATTTCAGCTCTTTTTGACTAATCACAAATATTGTTATATTTGCCATGTTTTAAGCCTATTTGTTGCCAAGGCAACAGATATTTTTTTCAAAATAGGAAGAACAGATAAGACATGCATAATCTCATATGTCAAGTTTCATAAAAATATTTCCAGTACTTTTTGAGTTATCACTGGATTCAGTTTATGTGTAAAATTTGCCATATTTTCAGTCTATGTGTTGCCATAGCAACCAGAATTTTCAACATAGGAAGAAAATAAAAAGACGTGCATAATCTCAAGACTGCCATCTACCCATATGTCAAGTTTCATAAAAATATTTCCAGTACTTTTTGCGTTATCACTGGATCCAGTTTATGTGTAAAATTTGCCATAATTTCACCCTATTTGTTGCCATAGCAACCAGAATTTTCAACATAGGAAGAAAAGAAAAAGACGTGCATAATCTCAAGACTGCCATCTACCCATATGTCAAGTTTCATAAAAATATTTCCAGTACTTTTTGCGCTATCACTGGATCCAGTTTATGTGTAAAATTTGCCATATTTTCAGCCTATTTGTTGCCATAGCAACCAGAATTTTCAACATAGGAAGAAAATAAAAAGACGTGCATAATCTCCATACTGCCATCTATCCATATACCAAGTTTCATAAAAATATTTTCAGTACTTTTCAAGTTATCGCGGGATCCAGTTTTGTGGACGGACGGACTGACGGACTGACAGACGGAAGGACAGACGGACGGACGGACAGACGGACGGAGGGTAAACCTAAAGTCCCCTCCGGTAAACCGGTAGGGGACTAATAAAAATCAAACTGCGTGCGTACGTGTGTGTGTGTGGTTACTTCTATCTAACTGATCGTCATTCTTGAAAAATATGGGTTTTTTGTTACTCATTGCATAAGGGAATAACTGTTGCAAATGTTGAGAGAACTTGTGGGTAAACCCGTTTGCCAAATAATTGTTATATCATTGTATTCTTACTGTCTTTACATGTATATGGTGTTGTTTGTTGTTGTTGTTTTTTCCATGATACATATAACGGTCTCATTGGCCTCCCGTGCATCAAAATAGTATCATCACAAAAATCGACTTGCATACATATTACGTATCATGCAGTGAATTAATGAATTCAAAATTTATAGGTCACCTTTCGGTAGATAATTTAAGGATATGATGTCCAGGGTCCATTCTGAAAAGGCGGATGGACGTCCATTAAGCCGTACATACATGATGAATTTGCAGATTCTCTTTAGTTTGTCCATGAATATAAATCGCAATATTCTAAAATAGCGATAGTAATTGATTGTTTGCATTGGCTCCGTCAGATTTACGAGGGCTCTTTCACAATGCCGATGGCACAAGCACCGTGTCGATGGCTACATTACATTTGAACAAATATTAATATTTTATTCTTATTCAGAATCTTTGAAATATTTTTGTGATGAGCCAAAGGGGGTAGGTTAAGATCATGTTCCATGCATGATAAATCAAGAAGACATTTACTTTACGGTAAAAAAATCACTCAAGATCTGTCTCAACGTAATTTAACAACACAAGAAATCATATTTGGTTAAAGTTCTAGCAACGTCATTTTGAGGTGTTTCGTATCGAAATTGCATCCAAACTAATGAGGAAAATGCTCTTCGTACCAAAGCATGTTTCGATTTTTTTTTAAAAACAAGCATATGTTTAAGAATATGATATTTTTAGAAACTGTGTGACCTTTTTCTGCTTTGGTAATATTACTAGACAATAAACACCAACTAGACCTATCACTGAAGGTGATTAATACCCCCACCTGCAACCTTGACTTTATGAAAAAAAAGTAGTCTGAAGAAAAATTTGAACACAAACGGTGTACAAAAAAAATATTTCAATTAATTGTAATCGCAACTGGGATCTTGAAATAAGCTTGCTATACACCAAGTTTGATTACAATATCTCATTTCTAACTCTACGTATTGTCCGGAAACCATTTTTCTATTTCAAGTAACACTGTAACGGTGACCTTGACCCTAAGGGTACAAATGCAATACCAACCCAGGTCTTTATATAAGCTTCCTATACCCCAAATTAGATTACAATATCTCATTCCTAACTCTATTTATTGTCCAAAACCATTTTTTCTATTTTTCCTAACGGTGACCTTGACCCCAGGGGGCCCAAATGCAATACCAACCAAGGTCTTCATATAAGCTTGCTATACCCCAAGTTTGATAATAATATCTCATTTCTAACTCTAGTTATTGTCCGGAAACCATTTTTCTATTTTTAGTAACACTGTAACGTCGACCTTGACCCCAAGGGGTCCAAATGCAATACCAACCCAGGTCTTCATATAAGCTTTCTTTACACCAAATTAGATTCCAATTTCTCATTCCTAACTCTTAGTTATTGTTAGAAAACCATTTTTCTATTTTTCCTTACGGTGACCTTGACCTTGACCCCAGGGGGCCCAAATGCAATACCAACCCAGGTCTTCATATAAGCTTGCTATACGCCAAGTTTGATAACAATATCTCATTCCTAACTCAAGTTATTGTCCGGAAACCATTTTTATATTTTTAGTAACGGTGACATTGACCTTGACCCCAAGGGGTCCAAGTGCAATACCAACTCAGGTCTTCATATAAGCTTGCTATACACCAAGTTTGATTACAGTATCTCATTCCTAAGTCAAGTTATTGTCCGGAAACCATTTTTCTATTTTTAGTAACGGTAACCTTGACTTTGACCCCAGGGGGCCCAAATGCAATACCAACCCAGGTCTTCATATAAGCTTGCTATACGCCAAGTTTGATAACAATATCTCATTCCTAACTCTAGTTAGTGTCCAGAAACCCTTTTTCTATTTTACTAACGGTGACCTTGACCTTGACCCCAGAGGGTCCAAATGCAATACCAACCGGACTTTCCACATAAGGTTGCTATATACAAAGTTTGATAGCAAAACCTCATTCATAACTCTAGTTATCGTCCGTAAACCATGATGTGGACCGACCGACGGACCGACCGACCGACCAACCGACCGACAAGCTGACTCCTGTATACCCCCCTAAACTTCGTTTGTGGGGGTATAATAATACTAATATAATCTTACAAAACGGCGCTGGCCAGTTAATAAACAATCCAGGCATACATATTTATTTTGTGGCCAATTAGCTAAAAGTTAAAGGATAAGCTGTGTTACTATTAATATGTGAAGAGGTCTCAAACCGAGTCTGCAATTCTTATGTTATTTTGTTGTGATTGATGCTTTCGAGGGATCACTTTGTTTCCAGAATTTTGTACTTCACAACAGCAGGTGTCAAGTGCCGTGTGGCAGCCGTAAAAGTTGCCCTGTTATATTTTCTGCTCCTTCGGGACCATTGATGCCAACACAATAAAGTGTTGAGAATTGAGTACCGCTCAAGCCGGTGTTAGGGGGCGTGAGGGATGTTGCACTTATTCATTATCCCTCATGTACAGATTCAATCAAACCGAGTCTGCAATTCTTATGTTATTTTGTTGTGATTGATGCTTCCGAGGGATCACTTTGTTTCTAGAATTTCATAACGGTCTTGTTAATGGGCTGAAGACTGGATATACTATTAGCCTGAAGCTTAATGGCTTTGCCTTTGAACTGAGGACTGTCATATTAACCAAAAGGTTTTGACCTATTGAGATTACCTGCCAGCCAAACAGATAAGTAACCAGGTGCACATGCAGCCTAGAATCGTTCAAGAAACTTGTACTTGCTGCATGAAAAACAAACTGTGCAGATTTAACTTCCCTGTCTTACTAGAAGCTAATTATCGTCTATTAGTGATACCTACATTTATACCAAATATCACACATTTTTGGCTTACATCTGTAGATCCTGTTGCTTATCCATAATTCACATTGAGGATACAATAACTCAATCTTTATTACAACTCCTATAGCTGTCATTTACCACAACTTTAACAAACCAGCGAGCCCCAATGGTCCCAAAGACATTATGCTCCAAGGGAAACCTTAAATATATAATTTATGAGCTACCCGTAGAGTAGAGAAAAAAAAACCACTAAAGAAAGCCCAACACGGCAAAATTGAAAATGTTGCAGGCTCGGTTTGATTGAGCCTATTCATGGATGGTACTGTCAACTGTCAAGTGCAAATTAACGTCCAACCCCTAGCACCCTAGAAGAAATGTCATATAGCCTCAGAAATATAATCAATCGGCAAAATGAATGCTCAACAGCTGTTACCACAACTAGTCTTTCATCTATATGCCTTTACTGCATGTCTTCCCTCTGAATTCCATACCGTGCTATACTATCACTTGTATTATAGTTTGGGGACTTATCTGTTGAAAATTGTCAGAGTTGAATCGTATACATATGCATGCACAGTGCGTTTGCTGGAATGCAGGTATTAGTTACCCGCACCAAGAGCATGCCCATTGATTGGCACTTATTTTCTTATTTACTTATTGTGACGAAAGAGAAAGGGATACCGATAGAAATGCTATATTCAAATGCCTGTTCATTGGTTACTTTTCTGGGGTTTCATAGTGTGACATCAGGGAACGTGTTTTTATTTCTTACTATGATACAAAAGAGTAAGAACATCAAAACACTCAGCAACCTGACATATACCCCTTGTACAAATAAGATGCTCTTTCTATTACACAGATCACTTTAAATAAGGATATATTTCCATTCTAACGGGTCAAGAAAAAATATAGTTGGACTACATAATTGGCTGTGAAATTTTTTTTCGCATCAAAGTTCCTAATAGCTAGGTCTTTTAAATAGAGAAATTCAGAATCCCTAAAGAAAGCCCAACACGACAAAATTGAAAATGTGTCAGGCTCGGTTTGATTGAGCCTGTTCATGGACGGTACTGGAAATTGCAAGTTACCGTTCACGCCCACTAGCACCGGCTTTAGCAGAATTCAACATTTAAACACTAAAATGGTGAAATTTTGAATTTAAAAATATCCGCAGATGTGTTCATACGGCGGTTTTCATGGATCCTTAAATGTGACACAGTAGTGTAATTCCATGAAAAGCGGCGTATGGTCCCCAAGTAAACGAATGCGTGTGCCCTAAACGAGAAAACAAAGGGTGGAACTAAATAAAATGGAATTTTGAGAGGGGATCTGAGGTTATGAAGCCTGCTTATCACAGAAAGTTGTTCCAGGAAGGTTAAATCTACCGTTTGCAAACACATTTGTAGAATAACAAACTTTGAAAACGTTTTTATTTGTATATATCTTATTAATACATTTTATATTTTTTAAACAAATTATAGAGTAATTTCACTGAAATCAAAGAAATATTTTAACTGTTTTGCAACATTAAAATAACGTTCGTTTTTGACGGTTTTTGCAAGCGTTGTTGGTGCTGCATTGTGATTTTACGTGAACAAATGTATTACATAGAGAAACCTTTTACTTTTCAATAAATACAGATTTCATGTATTCATTGAATTTGACCTTATAGATAGCCTGGACATTAGATAAAGGTTTCGACGACTTGTATTTGTTTAGTATTGAATTGGAATACCAATAATAGTTAAGTGTTTATTAGTCAGCATTAGTGAAATAAAATATGTCGCAACAGATTTAATACATGTAATAATAATGCCGACTTTACCTACGTAGAGATCATTTTATGTTGACCTTTGACATCACATATGATGCAATATTTGACAGCAGGGCGGAGCGTAGTTTTAAAGAAAGATTCAAAAATGTAAATTCAAACGCTAAATTATGGATTATTGAAATGGAAACGAATGTAAGATATTTAATATCGCCTAAAAAGACTCCGTGTATCAACTGAAATTTACCATTTATTTTGTTACAAATTTAATTTGAATTCCAATAGTTTTTGTTATTGCAAATGAAGGGCCACGGCACGACCTATAAGTTGACTGTTTATGTAAATGTTATATTTTAAACCTTAAAGACAAAGCACTTTAAATAAATGAATTAAAATTATATTATTTATCTAACTTAAACATGTCAACTATCGTGTAAAACAAAATAAAATACACCGAATGGATGGATGGACTGACAAGGGTAAATCTAAATCCCCCCCCCCCAAAGTAAGGGCACAAAAAGTAGGACATAAATATTGTAGAATTTTCAAAAATAATTTGTTTAAAAAAGTTGATCTACATGTTCACGTGGATTGTTAATTGTTTTATTTGTCGTGCGTACGTTTATCGCATGATTATTTATGAACCCTGTGTTAAAAGGTACATCTAAAGCGTGTTTAAATTGTCTTTTCAAAAAATGAAAACAAAGGAAATGTAATTAAAACGTTGGTTGTTTTACATCATTTAAATGTTTATATACATGACTCTGTCCAAAAGTGTCATTATTTCACAGAGACACTAGTAAAGTTAATATGCATGTAGTTACTATTTGTGTAACAATCCCTCAATAAATGTTGACTAAATGGTTCCTTTTCAAATCTTCATATTTTCATCAGAATTTTGACCTCTATGTGTGACTTTCACATTGTGCAGGGACCTGAATTTCGCGAGCAACACTCCGCCCCACCACCGTGAACAGTGTTATTTTAAAATCCCCCTATGAATTTATAAGGTTTGCTTCGGACGATCATTTGTCAATGATCTATAAGTGTGACCTTGATCTTTGACCTAGAGACTTATGTGCGCTAAACGACTTCTCATTGTGTTAAAAATTTCTATGATTTTCTTTAAAATACCTCCATAGGTGTAGGAGATATGTTCCGGAGAAAAGTGGACGTTGCTCGCCCGACACTGACGTTCCCTTAAAACGATCCGCTTTTCCAACGAGCTAATTAATTTCAAGATATAATGGAGAACTAGAAGGATTTTTGTCACCAAAACATATGTCTCCCAAAACTATGGATGGTCATTCATGTGAAGTTTCATTGAAATCCCACTAGTAGCTTGACTTGTGAAAGCCAGACAAGATTTTTCTATTTATAGCTCTGACAGCCATTTTTTGCAGCAAAGCAGAACATGCTGGTGATATGCACAACAATGGTTGGTACTGATCACTCCTGTAAAGTTTGGTTGAAATCCCACCAGAAGTTTGACCTGTAAAGGCTGGACAAGATTTTTCTATTTTTAGCAATAACAAAGGATGGTACTGATCACTCCGGTAAAGTTTGGTTGAAAACCAACCAGTAGTTTGACCTGTGAAGGCTGGACAAGAATAATCTATTTTTAGCTCTGGTGGCCATTTTGTGCAGCAAAGCAAAACGTACCAGTGATGTGCACAACTAGGAATGGTTCTGATCACTCCTTTAAAGTTTGGTTGAAATCCCACCAGTAGTTTTACCTGTAAATGCCGGACAAGAATAATCTTTTTTTAGCTCTGGTGGCCAATTTGTGCAGCGAAGCGGAACGTGACAGTGACGTGCACAACTAGGGATGGTACTGATCACTCCTGTAAAGTTTGGTTGAAATCCCACTAGTAGTTTGACCTGTGAGGGGCGGACAAGATTTTTCTACTTTTAACTCTGGTGGTCATTTTGCGCAGCGAAGCGGAGCATACCCGTGATGTGAAGAACGAGGGATGATACTGATCACTCCTGTAATGATTTGTTGGAATCTCGCCAGACGTTTGACCTGTACAGGGCGGACAAGATTTTTCAATTGTTTACATCTGGCGGCCATTTTATGCAGCGAAGCGGAACGTACCCGTGATGTGCACAACTAGGGATGATACTGATCAATCCTGTTAAGTTTGGTTGAAATCCCACTAGTAGTTTGACCTGTGAAGGGCGGACAAGATTTTTCTATTTTTAGCTCTGGAAGTCACTTTGTGCAGCGAAGCGGAACGTGCTGGTGATGCGCACAACAAGGGATGGTTCTGATCACTCCTATTAAGTTCGGTTGAAATCTCACCAGTAGTTTGACCTGTGATGGGCGGACATGATTTTTCTATTTTGAGCTCCGGCGGCCATTTTGTGCACTGAAACGGAACGTGCCGATGATATGCACAACTAGAGATGGTACTGATCAATCCTGTAAGGTTTGGATGAATCCCACCAGTAGTTTGATCTGTCAAGGGCAGACAAGATTTTTCGATTTTTAGCTCTGGCGGCCATTTAGTGCAGCGAAGCTGAACGTGCTGGTGATGTGCATAACAAGGGAAGGTACTGTTCACTCTTATAAAGTTCAGTTGAAATCCCACCAGTTATTTGACCTGTGAGTGACGGACAAGTTTTTTCTATGTTCATAATAAATAATAGTTATACATTTGTAAAATGTAACTAGTTTACTCTCCAACATTTAGTAAGGAAATGACTTTCCCATAAGCGTAGCGTCCTTTTAAAACTGCGCATTGGTGCGATCGTATTTCAGTCGCGGTATTTCACAATCATTCATTGTGCAGTTCCGAGAAGGTGTCAATGAAAGAAAAAAAGTATTGGGGCATTAAAAGTACATATGCCGCTTCATGATAGATTCTATAATACCTATCGGAGCTAGTTGAATCAAAAAAACCCTTTATTCTTCGTTACTAAATATTGTTTTCATTAATTAAACTTCGGTACGCTTATCACAAAAGATTAAATTGACGGTCAATTAATTTTTCGTTTGAAACGCAATTAAATTGCGGCCATCCATCAATGTTAGAAAAAGTCATTAAATGGCATTGAGGCGTAAATGGTTTACCTTTGTTGCGTGTCGGACAAAGTAAAGAAAAAAAAAAAAATCAAATCGCGTTCATTTTAACAACATTGAAAGTTAATTAGCCAGTACAACAAGTTATAAAATTACATTTTTTGTACAGGATGGAAACGTATAAGATTTTTTTTTCAGCAAAACATGCATAAAAATTTTAAACAGAAAAATACGTTTTTTCGTCTTTTGTTCACAATG